>NC_044915.1:13674999-13974999 GCF_001633185.2 Quercus lobata | reverse complement strand
CCCACAGAAAAAGAGAAATCATTTCAAGAAATATTTTGGAAAGAAGAAATATTATGTAGGGAAAAAGAAAAAATCTTTTGGGAAGAAGAAATGGAAGTTTCTCAGAACAAGAAATCCAAGCCATTTTCACATCCCAGCCAATTATAGCTTCCCTGACCAACCCAACACCCATAGCTCCAATTGGACTTAAATTTAATTGGATTGGTCTTTTCTTGAATTCATGCCTAGCTGGATGTAAGTTGGCTTGATTCAATTGGCCTAACCCCACTTTGCATGTAAAGCCCTTGTTACCTACAACACAAAGATATTATATAATCAGTCACAAAATAACATAAAAGTAAGGCTAAATATATAGATATGTGAGTATTTTATTGTATATATTTCATGCACATCAATTGGCATTGATCTCTGGAGTGTAGGGTGCCTACTAGCAGAAATGTTTTCTGGACGGCCAATCATGCCTGGGAGAACAGAGGTAAACTCCTTTAACAATAGATATATGCTTTGAGACTTTAGTTTGGACACCACACGGAACTCATAAAACCATTCATTATAGATGTTTTTGGATGTTTCATGAACATTGAGTATGCACTGTTGTATTTTTCTTGTCAAGTAAAAATTTTATTAGAAAAGGAGAAGGGAATGAATGACACAATAGGATGGTTGGACACTGTTTTAATCGCATGAGATACAAGGACATATGTGCCATCCCAATCTCAAATGAGGAAAATGGGATCCCATTATAATTTGGCTATGATGAAATAGGAAACAATGAGAAGAATGAAAGAATGCTAAGTTGTTAAGAGGGGAAACTAAGGAATTTAACTCTTCAAGATCTCTCTTGGAAAACTCAGTTCTAAATTGAATGGTTGTCAAAATTCAAAATAAAGTCCCTATACAAATGCTGAGAGTTGGCTATTTATAGGTGCCTAGTTGTGTGACTTTAGGCTAAAAGCCTGAAAATACTTTACAAATCAATTCTAACAAATTCTTATTCTTTAAGTAATCATTCTTATCCAAGGCTGCTAGAA
Organism: Quercus lobata; assembly: GCF_001633185.2. Classification (NCBI taxonomy): domain Eukaryota; kingdom Viridiplantae; phylum Streptophyta; class Magnoliopsida; order Fagales; family Fagaceae; genus Quercus; species Quercus lobata. Next base: position 13,973,968 of record NC_044915.1, on the reverse strand, counting down.
TACGCCACTACACTTTGTTAGAAAATAATTTTAACCATTTGTTACAAAAGGAAATACAAACTTTTACACTAAGTGCATGCAAGAGGTTAGTGCACTGCATCGGATTTCACTAGCACTTGACAATGGCTAAGCATATCTCTCTATAGGATTTTTTTTAATAAATTTTCAATTATTTTTATACCACTTATTTTATGAGACTCTTTTATAATTCCCCCCCCCCCCCCCGCGGGGGGGGGGGGGGCAAAAATGCCACTATACAGGAAAAATTGTATCAATTCTATTTCCATGTATAATGCATTTCAGAATTACTACCTTTTCTGTTGGGACATGCATGCAATGATTTTTTACTGGAATTATAAAGCTTATTAAGCTTTTACTAACATTGTCATGGTAGTGTGAATAAAGGTTCAGCCAATTGATAAACTTTTAATTCTGAAATTAAACAGGCATCACAATAGTTATGAGTTAATCATCTAATAGGTAGAGGTAAAATTACTTATGATATATAATTAATTTATTATGATATGACTAATCAGAAGTCCTTCATTTTTCCAAGAAAAGTTATATTAAATACACACTAATAAAAATATAGGAGGAACCTGAATTTGAGATTGGAGTTTGGTGCCATTGAAGTCAAAGAGAGAAGAAGGTAGAAGAGAGAAAGAAAGTTGTTTTTGTAACTCTTGGGGACTGAACTTTTGAAGGATGTTTTTTTGCCCAAACATCACTTCTTTGGCTTGGGTTTCTCTCAGTCTAGCAGTTAGGATATTGTTTTTTTGGCTATTTGTTTATGGCAGCACAGTAACACTTGCACCTGTGCTTTACTACCCCAATTTCCCCTCTCTAAAACCCTTCCAAAAATATATTTTAAAAACACAAATATCACACAAAGCCAGCTAGCAGTAGCAAAGTCTAGATACTTCTTAACACAATATTTTCTAAACAAAGAATTTCGTACTTTTGTTCAGATATTCAAACAATCGAGCAGCTCACAATAAATCTATGTGGTTCTTCAAATCCACCTTTTTAGGATTACATAATTGAATTACAAAATTTCTAATGAAACCTGATAGCATCAACTGTTCTTGATATTGGAGCAAGAACTAACAATTTTCTGATACCTCTTCAGAAAAAGAAATCACCAGAAAGACACTTTTAAAAGTTTTTCAAATTTGAAATGATTTCCATCATTAAACAATGGAAATCAAAAACAATTGAAAAATAAATGAATTCTCACCACCAAATAAAATATAACCCTGTCAACGTAAACAGTAAAGATTTCAAAAAATAATTTTAGGCAGTTGTATATTCAAACTATGGGGTAGAAATTGATGCAATTAGAACTATGGTTTAATTAGTGAAAAATCTCTTACTTACATATGACAATTATAAACACTAGCAAAAAGAAAAAGGAACAGGTAAGTATACAGAAGATGACAATTAATTAGTAACCATTGTTTTACATACACACCCATGGCAAGCATATAGTTTGTGCCAATACCAAAAAAAAAAAAAAGGAACAAAAAAAAAAAAAAAGAGTGCAAGAGGTACATAAAGCTAATCTGATTACTACAACACCAAGAAGTACATAAAAATAAGCAACCCGGGCTGTAGACAAGCCCCTTTCCTTCAGAGAACATGAAACTAAGGGTTCATTTCATACTGCTTCTCTAGCCACCTCAGCTGGACCTCCTTCCTCTGAACATTAGCTGCAAACATGTTCCTATCGTCTACGTTATTCACGAAGAAGAAGGTGTTGAACAAATGAAGGCGATCACCCGCTTGCACCCTAAGAAGACTTAACACCATGTCCATAATTACTTGCATCTCATTAGTTGCTGTAATGCAAAATGGTGTATGAGTACTTATACTTCTACTTTTAACAATAACATCTTACATGCTTTTCAAAGAGTCGGACATCTCTTGCATGGGTGAACACTTTTTTCTTGGGTTCTTGCAAATTCCCCTGAAAAGGTGGACACCGCTTGCCAAGCCTTTCCCCTTATTCACTGCCGGTCTTGCTCTCGATGATGCTGGGCCATCAACCTCCATTGGGTCAACTGAGTTCGTAGAGGGTTCACATTGGGGGTCAACAAATTCTTTGCTATCAGTGGAGTCCCCAGACCCTTCAGTGCATTCCTTTGGTATTTCACCACTCGTGTAGAATGCATTTTTTCCCGTTACAACCATGCCTTCAAACATGATTTCCATGGACTTAACATTCGGCAAAAGTTTGTTTTTAAAGGTTAATGCTTTGGGACATGCCTACATGTGGACAACTAGTAGTTAGAACACAATATAGTTGTAGACAGCTAAGTTTTTCACAATTATGTAAAGTGAACCAACCTGAACCTTTCAGGTCCACCACTCATCAGTGGCCTGAATAATCCCAGTTATAAGATCATAACCCAACCCAGTCTCACCAAAACACTCCTTCGAAGCCTTCCACAGTTTTCTCAGATGATCCCATTTGTTTTTAAACTGCGTGTGAGTAACCACTTTTCCCATTTCACCCAACTGCTCAATCACTGCATCAATCCCTTCCTTTCTCAAAAATCCTGCATGCCTCTTACCATCTAGGACTTGAGCAGCAGACAAATCACAATAAGCTTTTAGTTCCTTAGGACCTTTCCACCCAATTCTCACTTCATTACCATCGGCCTTCGATTTCCCCTTACCCATTTTTGCTACAACTTTCTTCTATACTCATTGAGGCATTTCAACGAACAATGTGTATGCATATCACAATCAGTTATGCATGCCCACATGAAAAATGCAAAGAAACTCACATATAGTCCAAATACAACATAGGTAGTAAGAGAAACATACAAAATTACACGAAGGAGAGAGAAACCCACATACTAATGTTATGGAAAACACAAAAACCACACACAAATGTTGAACACAAAACCACACACAAACGTTGAACACAAAACCACAGATTGAAGCCTCTTGGAAAACAATATAACCACACACCAACAGATCAGAGAATATGAAAAGTTAGACACAACTTACCCGTGAATGCAGAGACCCACAGTGGCGGCAACGACATCCCAAGCGGAGAGAAGGTGAGCTTAAGCGAGGCACGAAGGGATGGGTTCGTTTGTTTTGTGTGGGTTTGCAATTACCGTGTTTCAGCTCTTGTTTTGATGGTTTATTTTAGGATGGTGGGTAGGTGCATTTCAATGAAGAGGAAGAGGACGGGACATTGATGAAAATTGAAGACATCTCTACACGGTAGTTGAGAGGAAGAAAGGGTAGAATGCTCAAATTTAGCCATTGGAGAGAATGCACTGTTTTGTGCTTCTGCTTCGTGGGTCAGAGTTTTGTGAATAATACAATACAATGCAATGTGTTTTGTGTTTATGCTTAAGTCCAAGTGGAGTACCTGCACACACACAGACGTTTTAATAAAACGGTGCGTATTTAACTTTCATTTTGTGTTTCAGCTGAGATTTTTTGCGCGTGTACTTGCTACCACTGTAGTCATGGGTCCCACACCCATCAAAACGCAAACATGAAACGTGAGAGTAAACGCCAGATCCAAACGTAACCTAAATATATTCCCTTAATATAATAGTTTTATCTTTGATTTTTTCTTTTTTTCAAATAGATTCTCCAAAATTAAGTTGTTAATTTTCGAATGCATTTCCCACAAGATGCTGGTTTTAATTTTTGACATTTTCACTTACATTTTCTTTCCAAAAATTTTCTATCATCTTAAAAAAAAAAAAAAAAAAAAAAAAAAAAAAAAAAAAAAAAAAAAAAAAATATTTTTGAACTTTGATTCAATATTTGTTAGGTTCTAAAGTCTTAGGATTTTATGTATTTAGAACTCTAATTTGTATTATTGGCAAACCATGATCAAAACAATGTTTTAGAAGTGTTTTTAGTCTAACTCAAAGTTGTGATTTTATGTAAAGTTGGAATCGAGTTAAAGCAGGAAGCATTGTGCCTTTCGACCTGGCTCAAACGATCGAAAGACAGGCTCAATCAATCGAAGCTCTGGCAAAATGATTTTCTGCAGATTCGTCCAACTCAGCCCTAAGTGTTTTAAAACGTTTTTAGGGTTTCTTATTTGTCCTAAGTATAAAAGGCAAACCCTAGCCACGTTTTAGTGTTGCTCATAATTGCAGTTTGTGTAAATCTCTTGTGAGATCTAGAGGAGTTTTCCTTTGCACAAACTTACGGTTTTCAAGGAGAAGATTTATGTACGCCTTGATGATCAATTCAGTTGCTGTCATTGAAACTTAAAGAAAACACAAGCGGGTGTACTTGTATCTAGTGGTGAATCCAAGAAAGAAGGAGTCCGTGGATTCGGAGCTTGCACGTGGTCGTGTCAGTAAGTTCTACTGGTTGGTAGCAATAAGAAGTCGAGCGTGGGGGCTTATAAGTCTTATTGTATGAACTTCGATTCTTTCAAGATAGTGGATTCAAGTTTACCTTGAGGAAAGCTAGGTCAAATCCTCCCCGGGTTTTTACCGGTTTGGTTTCCTGGGTGATCATATCTGCTTTGCATGATTTGATCTTTATTATTGTGATAACCTAGACTTGTTTAATTGGACTAAGTAACAACTTGGCTAATTACCTAGGTTTAATCAATTATTTAAGGGGTCTAAAAACTATCAATGTTGTTAATTCTATTCCAATAGTCGTTCCAATATGTTGGTTGAAATGGAATAATATTTTGATTCTAGTCTATTTTGACACTCTATTTTGAGATTATTGCTAATTGTGTGTGTGTATAGTAGTAGTAGAACATTTTTTTTTTTTTTTTTTGAGAAAAAGGTAAGCGAAATTTTATTAAAAAACAAACTTGAAAAAATACACCCAACAAACTCAGGAGCAATCAGACTGAAAAACATCAGCCACCTCCTCAGGTAGATCTTCTACCCAAACCTCCATGTCTGCAGTTAAAACTGCTTTTTTAGCTAGACTATACGCTAAGCTATTCCCTTCCCGCCTAACATGCTGAAACCTACAGCCTCTCAACAACTGACCCATCCTCTTAGTCTCATCAATGATATGCCAAAACAACAGATTACAAGGGTCTAGACGCTGCAAAGCCTGAATAACGTGGAGACAATCACCTTCAACTATAATATTAAACAAACTCAGCTCCCTTGCAAATGTCACTGCCCTCTGAGCTGCCAAAGCCTCAGCCATATCCACCGATTGAACCTGGCCCAAATTCTGGCATAGAGCAGCAATGACTTGCCCAGCTTGATCTCTAAACACAACACCAATCGCAGCTGACCCCGATTCTGTGGAAAAAGTAGCATCAAAGTTTGCTTTGTACCAATCTGCAGGTGGTGGAGACCAACGCACTCTAGGCCGTGGAATAGACACACTCTGCTCCTGCCAATTCACCTCCTCATATTCCATCACCAATGCCTTGGCCCGATCACCCAGCTCATGCAGCGGCCAAACAGGTTGACGTTCCCGCAACCGATTTCGACGTTGCCATAAACACCAAGCCACCGTGGCAAAGAAGGCAATCCTAAAACTTGATCCACCACTGAAAAGCTCCCCTAAAAGATCAAAGAAAGTTCGACACTTCTTCTGAACCAGCAAGCAGAACTCTGGGATTGACGTCCAGACCGAGCGAGATTGATCGCACTACCATAAACAATGTAAGGTTGTTTCCGTGTGGTCATCACAGCCAGCACACACCGGACTGATTGGAAGGTGCCGAGCCAACAGGTTTTGTTTTATTGGTAAAGAATCCTTTGCAGCGCGCCAAATGAAATGCCGTATCTTATTCGGTGTCCGGATCTTCCAAATCTTCTTCCAAACCAGACCACTTTCATCTGAAGTTGATGAGCTCGGCATAAGAGAAGCTTCAGCAGAAACCAACATCCGGTAAGCACTATTGACACTATACGCACCATCACTGGTTAGAGGCCAAATCAAAGCATCTTCAGCCCCTTCCCCGCAAACCTGAATCCTACTCACCATCTCTGCCTCCCATGGAAGAAAGCAACTCGCTAGTCGACCCGGGTCCCAAATTCTAGTATCAGGGAGGAATAAGTCACAGACTCGCTGAACTGATGAACTAGCTCTTGGAGATATGATCTTGCTATGGTTCAAATCAGGCAGCCACCTATGATGCCACACATCAATCAGTTGGTCATTGCCAACCCTCCATATTGCCCCTTTCTCAATAACCCCACGAGCTTGTAAAATACTCTGCCAAGCATAAGAACATTTAGGATGAACTGAAGCCTCAAGAATATTCCCATTCGGAAAATATTTAGCACTAAACACTTTGAAAAGAAGGGATTCTCGATGATGAAGAAGGCACCACACTTGTTTAGCCAACAATGCATTATTAAACTTTTGGAAATCCCGAAATCCCATGCCTCCAATTGATTTTGAAGAGCATAAAGAACTCCACTTAACCCACTGAATTTTCTTCGCATCACCACTTCCCCACCAAAACTTACGAATCATGGCTTCAATATCTTTACAGAGACCCATCGGAAGCTTGAACACATTCATTGAGTAAACTGGAATAGATTGAACCACTGCCTTAATCATAACCTCCCTCCCTGCTTGAGACAACAACTTTTCCTTCCATCCTTGCATACGACCCCATATCCTTTCTTTGATTTGAGTGAAACATGCCGTCTTGTTCCTTCCAACAAAAGAAGGTAAGCCCAAATATTTCTCATAATGTCTAATAGCAAGGACATTCAGGGCCACTTTTAGAGCTTCTTGAGTTGCCTCATCTGTGTTTCTGCTAAAGTAAAGAGTGGTTTTCTCCTTATTGATCACTTGCCCTGAAGCTACCTCATAGTAGGCCAATAGCTCTTGAATTTTAGTGCATTCTTCTAAAGTAGACCTGCAAAAAATTAAGCAGTCATCTGCAAAGAATAGATGAGTTAGTTTAGGCCCATTTCTACAAAGTGAGAAACCTTGTATGTCTCCTTTTGATGCAGCATTCCTTAAGAGTGCATTCAAACCCTCAGCACAAAAGAGAAACAAATAAGGAGAAAGAGGATCACCCTATCTTAGACCTCTAGAAGGAACAATCAAATCCTTAGGCTCACCGTTCACAAGAATAGAATATGATACAGTGGTTATGCATTCCATAATCAAAGCCACCCAAGCAGGCGGAAATCCCATCTTGAGAAGAATTTTTTCAATAAACACCCATTCTACTCGATCATAAGCCTTGCTCATATCTAACTTCATAGCCATAAAACCTTTCTTCCCTGTGCAGCTATTCTTCATATGATGCAGAGATTCAAAAGCAATTAAAATATTATCTGTAATCAATCTATCAGCAATGAAGGCACTCTGAGTCTCAGAAATAATGGAATTAAGCAAAGGCTTGAGGCGATTGGCAATCACCTTACTTATGATCTTATAAATCACATTGCACAAACTTATGGGTCTAAAATCCGAAACTCTTTCAGGATTAGGAACTTTAGGAATCAGAGTAATAAAGGTATGATTTATAGACTTGAGGATGGACCTCGAATTTAGACAAGATAAAATAGCCTGAGTAACATCCATACCTATATCAGTCCAATAAGTTTGATAAAACAAGGGCGGCATACCATCTGGACCAGGAGCTTTGAGCGGAGCCATTTCCTTGATTGCCACTCCCAACTCTTCACTGGTAAAAGGTCTCATAAGATCTTCGCTCATCGCCTCAGTTACCACAGCTTCAACCCCATCCAAAACCCTGTCAAAATCACGTGGATTTGAAGAAGTGAAGAGATGAGTATAAAAATCAGTAAGGAGAGCCGAAAAAACTCCCTCATCCTCCTACCAATCCCCATTCCCATCACGCAAACCCTTAATGAAATTCTTCCTCTTCCTTTGTGTAGCAGTCCCATGAAAGAACTTTGTATTTTGATCACCATGTTGCAACCACTGAACCCTGGACCGTTGATGCCACATCTTCTCCTCTTTATCATATAAAATATTCAATTCTTTCTTAAGCCGCACCACATCCTCATGCTCCCCAGTTCTGGCCGAAACTGCTTCAGCTTGCCACAGCTGGTCCTTAGTTTTCTTTATCTGCTGTTTTACATTACCAAAGTGGACCCTATTCCAAGACTTCAAACGTTTCTTACATCTCTTAATTTTTGTGGCAGCAACGAACATGGGAGTACCATTAGGAGTACAATCCCAAGCCCTTTTGACCACTTCTTTGCACTCAGGATCTGACATCCACATTGCTTCAAACCGGAAGGGCTTCCTGCGCCACTTTTGGAACTCATTTGCAGCATCCAAGGACAGAAGAATTGGCCTATGGTCTGATGTAAAACAATTCAAATGCTTCACCCTACCTGTAGGGAACCGATTCAACCATTCATAATTTGCAACCCCCCTGTCCAATCTTTCCCATATCCACTCTCCTCTTCGCCTACCATGCCAAGTGAAATCCGGTCCCGAAAACCCCAAATCAGCAAACCCACAATGGTCCAATGCATCACGAAAATTTTGCATCAAGTAGTGAGCCCGAGGTACCCCACCTTTCTTCTCTTGCACTTCAAGCAACTCATTAAAATCTCCTAAGCAACACCATGGAAGCTTTGGTTTTGAACTCAGCATACGTAACATATTCCAACCCTCCATCCTTCACCCTGTATCAGGCTCTCCATAAAACCCAGTCAATCTCCACGCATTTTCCGAACCACCATGCACAATCGAATCTATGTGATAGTTCAAAAAACTATCCACCCAAACATCAATCCCTGCTTTCCACAAAAGAGCTAAACCACCACCCCTATCATCCGTAGGTACCGTAAAACAACCATCAAAGAAAATCTGATCTCTAACCCATTTCATACGCTCCTTAGATGACCATGTTTCAGATAAAAATACAATCATGGGATCTTGTGCTTGCACAATATCGACAAGCTCTTGAACTGCACGCCGGTTCCCAAGCCCCCTGCAGTTCCAAGCTAAGATTTTTATGGCTGTCGGCGGGGCTGAGCAACAGCCTCCACCGTTTGAGTAGTAGTAGAACATTATGTGATGAAACGAAGGAGAGTTACGGTAAATTGATAGTCAATGTAAAATTTTCACTTTATTATGAAAAGCAATGTTATCCATATCATTTATCAATTCAAAATTAAATAATGGACATTTTTAATATCATCATTATATAGCATGTCAAATTTAATATGATAAATGGGAAAAGCACACACGTAAACATCCTTTATAAAGAAAAAAAAAATGTCATATGTGCGCGCGTAAGTAATTAAGTATTAAAAAAACCATTCTTAATGGAAAAAAAAAATTATATATATATATATATATATATATATATATCTATCTATCTTATATGAGGTATGTAATGGAAAAAGAAAAAAAAAAAAGCTTTGTTCATAATCCATTCGTAATAATCATCACACCGACCAGAATTTAGGCCTATTAGAGTTAAAATAGGGGATGATTCATACTATTAACTAACCACAATGAATTTTTCGAACATTTTGATTAAATGAAACGGATTTGTCAACAATGCTTTCAACTTTATAATTATTAACTTATATATCATCGACAAGTTTTGTTGTAATCAAATTAGTTTATATTGTTTGTTCTTATCTTTTTAAAAATACTAAGCATCAACTTTGAAGGTTAGTTTTTTATTACACACGTGTGCTTGTGGTATAAGTTTATTAAAATATATAATCTTGTTAGATAAAATTATTTAGAACAAATTTTGACTGAATTTAAAGCATTGAGTTAGGACAAAATAGTTTAAAATGCTTTTACGTCAGAAGTGCATGAGTTATAGGTCTTGCCAAAAAAGACCCTTTTAATCTTGCAAAGTTAGAAATCACATGGCATGGAATATGCAGTCCCTTTCTCTAGATAGCTTATATGCTTATACTGGCCTATAACCTTCTCATAATATTTGGTATTTTTTATTTAAAAAAAAAAAAAAAGATTGTGGGGTGTTACATCCACATGATCCTTACATATATATCTCATGTCTATAATATAAATGTACCTTTGCGTTGTACATTATTATCACTATTTTATGTATCACTGTCGTTGCAGTGACAGTGTGACACACTACTACATATAAAAAGAAAAAGGAAATAAAAGACATACACTGTATATGGTCTCAAGTCTCAAGAGTACTGAAGGGCAAGTAATTAGATGGAAATATCATCTACACCTATCTCAGTCTCAAAGGAGTGATGAAAGAGTGAGCAAAAACAGTAAATCTACTGGTCCTGGTCCGATCCAAGTAGTGTACTTTGCCCTATCCCGAGAAGAAACAAAGTAGATGGGAGGGAGTGATTGATTAAAGCAGAGCAATGCACTCTGCTCCCTCTAATCCCATCCCTTTTGTGGGGCTTGTCAATGGTGTTTCAACTTTCAAATACAACAAGAAATCCCTAATGTCCATGCAACATGGGCACTAGGGAATTGCATGTGGGGTTGTGTGTATATGAAACAACAAAAAGGCTCAACTAAGCTAAAGCTAAGCTAAGCTACAGGTCATCACCACAGCCCTCCCCTTAAAGCTCTCGTACGTACTCGACTCACTCACTCACTCACAGAAAGGCAAAACCCAAGCCAACTGGTCAGATTGAGAGCCCAAACAAATATCAGACACCAGAGCAACATTCAATTTCAACTTTATCGGTTTCTACCCAACCCCACCACACACCATGAGAGAGAAAGAGATCGACTTATCCCCACAAACAGCAACAAATAGCTCCTAGCAGGCTTTTCCAGTGATAGCTTTTCCTCATTCGTACATACAACACATATGATTTAATGCATGCATGCATCCATGCTGCCAAGTGCCAACCATGAATGACAGTAACATATTCGATGCATCATAACTTATGGCTCACGTGTTTGGACAAAACTCATTTACATTTTTCCTTTTTTATAAAGGAATTTACTAATGTACGTCTTTAAATTATATATTAGTAATCTATTTTAAAAAATATTTTATGGAAAAACGAAAAAAGAATTTATTATTTTGACAGTTTTTTCAATTTCTCATAAATTTTTTTCTAAAATAGATAGTTAATATGTGCCCTAAGAGCATTTTATTTTAACATTAAAAGATCAAAAAGTATTACTCTATCAAAACTCTTAAATCCTATTCATTTTGCAATCCAGCTACAATGAGCTGCTACAGATAGCAGCCCACTGTAGCAAGATTGTAAAAAAAAAAATTATTTGTATAATAAAGAGAGAAACAGAGGAGAGAAAGAGAGAGATAGAGGGGAGAGAGAGGAAAAATAAAAAAATAATAAAGAAAGAATATTTAAATGGAGTGTTAAAAAAAATTGAAGTTTTGATAGAAGGGATATTATAAAATGATGTGTTATATATTATAAAATTAGTTTTTGAGATGGTAAATACTAAATTTTTTAGAAGTGTTGATGGGAATGCTCTAAGGACACGCATTAACCGGATCCTTCTATAAATGGAGATTACTATTCTTATATAATTATTTCTACCACTACAAAAAAAGGGGTCTATAGCCGCGTTTCAAAAACACGGCTATAGACCCCAAAAACGCGGCTAGGATTATAAACACTTTTGGATCCGAGTAAATTATATACTATAATTTGTGAGGAATGTTGGTGGAATCTTATAATGAAATTAAGTATTTGCATCATCGTAGAATATATTAAGATAAAACTTATGTACAGTTTCTTAAGTATTATCTCCTTAAAATTTCCAATTAAATTCAATCATGTAATTTCATTGATGATCAATGGATTATAAACAAAATGTTAAACATTTGTTGTTTTTAATCATTTAATAATTAGGGAAAGAGAGATTTGAATCTTGAATGTCTTCATTGGAAACACAAAGAAATATCAACCAATTAAATTATAAAGGTCTTGATAAAAAGGATATTTTTTTTAAGAACAATTGAACTAAATTATATAAATTATTGACTAATTTTATCATATAATTAAATTTAATCAAGGAACTTAAAATACATTACTTAAAAAACGGTAAATTTTTTTTTTTTTTTTTTTTAATTGTGGGGTCAAAAATACTCTAAAAGGCCCAAGCCTCTTTTGTTGACTAAAAAGCCCAAACCTCCTGAAAACCTTGATCTTCACAACTAATTTGTAAAGAAGTAGGAAAGTAATTCAGAATGAGAGATTTAAACAAGAAAAGTTGTCTAAATTGATATTTTATTGATTATCTATATGATTTATCTCTTGCCAAGGTTACATACAACCAAAGCAAACATGTTTTCTCTCAAAATATTTTTCCTCTAATTTTTCTGTCCCCTGCCAGGTGTGTGTGGAGGCTCTATTTATAGCCAAAGGCCTTCTTCTTAGCAGTGAGCTATCATGAGGAGGGAGGATCAAAAATACTTGTCCCATCAAGTATCTCCTCCCTTCTTTTGATGATAAGAATTTTTGGAGTATGAAATACCATTTAGGTTGATTATTTAGTAATAAATACAGTTTGTGTCAAGTGGGAATACCTAATCAATGCGGAGGTGATTGTTGCTTGGCTTAGAAGCTACTTCATTTGGTACTGTGGACTCTTTTTACATGTTTGGGATTTTCCTAAACTACTTCATCTGCCAAACGTCCTCGGTTGGTGTTGTCCAAGGACTATACATCATCGGCTTCCATCAAAGGTTGTGGGTTTTCTTCCTTGGGGGTGGATATGGATTGAGCCTGGTCCCTCAGATCACCCTATTCTCTTGCTGGGCTCATGGTCTGTGGTACGCGAAACTTAACTAATGGACCACTCCCCTACATGAATAAAAATAATAAACTGTAATTTTTTTTTTTTTTTGAGAAAGTTTCAATTTATAGCGTTTGTTCTTAATGATAGCTCTTTATCATCAGATCAAGATATCAATCAGTTTTTAGTGTAGGCGGGGATTGAACCCCAGTTCTCTTATACAACCATCAGAGACTTTACCAGTTGAGCTAACTAGAACCCACAATAAACTGTAAATATGAATGATGTGTGATAGGTAAAATTACCTTGTTTGAACATTACATAACATTAATTAAAGATAGTACTCTAATATATGTCTTTTATATAAGATATTAATTTGTGGGATAGACATTGCAAACGTGGCAAATTTGCTTAATAGTACTTTTTTAGAAAAAAAATTGGATGAATAGCATATGTTTGAAGTTATTTAGTTAGACTGTTTTTGGAAATCGAGTTTGGCAAACTCTAGTTTGGGCTAGAGGTTGAGTTTGACAAAATTGACTTCCAAGCAATATTGATACATCTTGCTTGGTCCTGCTTGGAAGTCAAGTTTGACAAACTCGACTTCTAGCCCAAACTCGACTTCTAAAAACAGTCTAACTAACTAAATAACTTGTTCCGTATATTGCTTTCCTAAAATTTTTCTAAAAACATACTATTTGCAAATTTTTCCTTGTCAATGTTGTTGTTGTTGTTGTTTTTTTTTTTTTTTTTTTTTTTTTTTTTTTTTTTTTTTTTTTTTAATTTGAGAAGATAGACATTGCAAACCTAATTCTTAGATCAATTAATATTTCTAAATGTGGGTGATAGTCCCATTCAATCCGTGGCGGAGGCTTACAATTTATTTATTTTAAATATATCATTACAACAATTAATATTTCTAAACGTGGGTGATCATAGTCCCATTCAATCCGGGGGGGAGGCTTACAATTTATTTATTTTAAATATATCATTGAAACAAGTATTATTAGTAGGTAGAATTATTAGTTGAGCATTCACTTCTAGTATGCAAAATGCATGCATTTTAGATAATACTATTGTGGAAAATTACCAAAAACACACATATTTTCGATTATACATCACTGTTTAATTTTTTACATATTGCCACACTATCATATAAAAGTGCATGATGAACGGTAGTTTATGCATATCATTCTTTTTTTTTAATTCTTTTTTATCTCCTCTCTCTCTTTTTGATAAAAAAAATTATTTTAACATAATGTAATGTGAAACAAAAAATAACATATATTGTGTATTGTAAAAGTGGTTATGCATAATACATCAAGTAGATTTTGGTGATGCAAAAATATAAAATACATTTTCAGACGTGAATGCTATTTAGTCTCGTATTTTGTGTGTGTGTGTATAGATGAATAAAGAAAGCCACGCCATTAAGAATTAACTCGTTAATTTTAGCCCAAACTCATCTAGCTATCTCTCTCTTTCTATTTCTCTCTCGTGAACCTTTATATTGCAAAAAATGGGATTATGGATTAAACCCTGTTTCTGTTGAAGTACGGAGAGGACTCGAGCCTTGTGCTTTAGCAGAAGAGCACCAAGAACCAACAGGAAGAGGCGCCAGATTTCTGGTCTGACCTATAGACCTAGTGACCAAATCCTACACAAATATTGCCGATGTCCCAAGATTTCTGTCAGGTTAGCCTTACGAGTCTAGGCTATTATAGCTCTCATTCTACCATTATTCTCACTCCCCTCTGTACACCCATCAACCACACCTTTTCGGCATGCATATAGCATCGGTGCACCATTCACTCCTCAAACGTCAATCAAATTTAAGGGCTGAGATTCCCACATATTAATCTCGAAACTGGTTAACAACATTTTGTTTCACCCAAAAAAAAAAACTTATTGATTCACACTCACTAATGTTTTCTTTTAGGAAAAAAGAATAAGAGAGACTCAATGGCATTAATGGAAGGGAATTTGGGATAAAAGCTCCTTGATAAAGGATGATGAAGGTCTTCTATTAGCTGAATCTGGATTTAGAAAGTTACATGATTTCTTCTCCATGACTATAAACTTTTTTTTTTTCAGCATTTGACTGCAAAACGGCTCTTGTGATTTCATTTTTAAAAGGTTTGGAGATGTGCACGATTCTTTCAGGTTAACCCTAGGGCTAGACTAATCCTCACTACTCACTTCCAAAAGCTATTGGGCAATACTGGATCCATCAAATGTCCAAATCTAAAATATATGTATATTCAAAAGGCTATGATTATTATCAAAGTATTTGTGCAGGTGTTTTAAGTTACCGAAAGTATCAATACAACAGAACATGCAAACAAACACTCCCCCCAAACACCCCCCCCCCCTCTTCTCAATAAATTTTTCAATTCTCAATAAATTTTTTTCAAAAACGGATTTATTAATGTATGTTTTAAGGGCATACATTAACCGGACCCTAAACATAAATAAAAAATAAATGGGATATAAATGGAGGGACTATATAAATTGTTACTCTTTAAAAATTTTAGGGAATAAAATCAAAAAATTTAAATTTAGAGAGATAAAATTCAAATTTAAAATACCTCAAATTTTAGAGACTAAAAAGTACAATCTTCCCAAATAAAGAAGAGTTAAGATTTCGTTACAGCCTCAACAAAATGTGAATTTAAGAATAATTGAAGTTAATAATTTAGGAAATTTACTAAAAGGCAGAAAGTTTGTACCATATTTTAGTCTAAATCCTAAATTTTTTATTTTATTAATTGAAGTCTCAAAATTTAAAAATCGTTTCGAGTTAAACCTCGTGTTTATCTCTGTTATTCTTTTTATGTTATTTTGGGTAGTAACAAAGATAAAATTTAAAACAATTTTATCAAATTCTACTAGGTGATTTTTCATATATAAATTTGGTAGCCTTGAATGGAGTAGGTAAAGAGAGAACTATGTTTAATTAGAGAGAAAATGATAGCTAGAAAGTCAACATTGATTTACTTAGATGAAATAAATACTTTTATCAAACAACTTCCCTTTCCTCTTTGATTCATTACTATCCAAAATAATAAAATTGATCAATAACGGAAATGAATAATGGCTTAATATTGAAACTGTTTTATAAGTTTGAAACTTTAATTGATTAAATTTAAATTGTGGTATCTCGTTCGAACAAAGTTAAGGCAATATTGAAACTGTTTTACTATCTTGTGATTTTTTTTTTTTTTTTACAAGATAGAAATTCTACTAAAACTTAATCTAAATATATATGTGTGTGAATCTCATTCTTGAAGACTTGAACTTGGGCCCTTACCCCCCCCTCCCACACCTCACAAGCACTCTTGAATGATACTATTATTGAAATTACATTAAAAAAAAAAAAAAAAATCCTAGAGAGAGAAATAGAGAGAGGGGGTGCATAAACAGCCATTTTGCATGTGGAAAAAGAAAATTTTTTTTAATTCATTATTTTTTTTTTCAAAATAAAAAATGGGGTTTTCGGTGTAAACTCATCCACCTCACATTTTGCTACGATAAGGATAGTATCATGTATACTACCGGGATTAATTTTTCTTCATTCATTTAATTGGTTAAGTTATAGCCATATATATATATATATATATATATATATATATATGACATTTGCAGATATAGATATAAGTTAAATTGAATTGTTACCACATTTCAAAAAAAAAATTTAAAAACCCTGAATTGTTACCATACAAACAAAAATTTTAGTTATCTATATGAGCAATTGGTATGCCAAAAAAAGTTGTTGGATGGCCAACCCCACAGTTGTATCGAGAGGCCCAATTAATTACCACCATTCATTTCAAGATCAACAGACTCGATTTCTTATGAAATCAGGTCAATATATATCCTGTAAGAGTAGCAGTACTTATGTACTGTGAAGACAATAAATAATGTGTTTGTCCTTGGAAATAGATTTTTTCTTTTTCCCATTTCTTCTCTGATCCACGTATTTGGAGACAAAAATTTAGCAATTTAACATCATAAAAATTTATTTTATTTATTTTACCACCACACTTTACAAAATATCCTTAGTATTCAACACAATAAAATAATACTGATAAATAACATAATAAAATAATACTCCCTCTGTTCTATTTTTTTGTCATCTATTCTATTTTAGGATATCCCAAAATATTGTTCTATTTCTAAAAATAAAATTTATTAATTTACTAATGTCCTTGTATACCCCTACTTTATTTTCAAATCTATTTAAAAAGAAAACTAACAAATATTTAAAAAAAAAAAATCAATCTAATTGGGACACCTTTTTAGTTGCCTCATTAAGAATAATTTTTTTTTTAAGCTAATAAATTTATTTAAGGGTAGTTTTGTAAATTTATACATTTTTTAAGACAGACAAGATAATAAATGATGTTCCCTTAAAATGTTTGACTTTTCAAACAAGATAAACAAATTGGGACAAATAGAGTATATCTACTACTATAATAGACAACAACCACCACCATTAACAAAATAAAATAATATATTTTTTAATAAAAAATTTATTTTTTCTTTTTATCTTCTTAGCTATAGGACACAGTATTGTGCATTGTAGCGCAATAGCCAAATAGCGCAACAGCCAAATGATATGGCTATAGCTCCACCAATGCTAAATTTAGCAATTAGATAATCTAATTGTTAAATTTAGCATTTTAATTTTTAAATATATAGCTCCACCAATACAAATACTCTTAACAATATAGTGGTGAATGTACGTGGTAGGCAATGTGTAATCCCCTTTTGTTTCTTATTAAACCTGTAAATCTTATTAAAAGCTAAATCTTAAGTCTCTGATGTATTATGAACTAAAAGACTTTTGAATTGAATGGTTGCATTTACATAGATACTGAAAGTGGAATGTTAGTACAAAAAGATGGCGAGCTAGGGCAATTAAATAAAAGGAAAAAAACAAGGGAACAGTGCCAGTTCAATAAATCTAGTGGTTATATATCCAACACGAAAGTATCAAAATCATGTTGAGTACAGATCTGTTTGGTTAGACGTTTTAAGATTCTAAAAAAAAAAAAAAAAGAAGAGAGCACTTTTAAGATTTAAAACTCTATTTTGCAACATTAATTTCTCATAATTTTTTACAAACTCTCATTATAAACACAAAATACCGTTTTCTAACGGCTTATATAAATGCACCTTATAGTCCATGACGGCATCTGTTTAGAGGTTTAATTCCTGATTGATTTTGTAATCCAACATTTATTAGGAAAATAATGAGGAAGTATAATAAATATTCATAATCCAACCTTGACCAAAAAAAAAAAAAAAAAAAAAGGAAGTGTGATAGTTACTATAAATGGAGTACCGGTGTAACTTTTGTTGAGTATATGAGAGCTAAAGAGATGAAACGGAGTGGATCTTTGTTTGGCACTTCTCTGGGTGGCACTTCTCTGGGTTTTTTTTTTTTTTTTTTTTTTTGGTGGGTTTTGCCCACAAATGTAGACATAGAAGTTATCGAATCACATTAAATTGTGTGTCTTAGTGTTTGGATTTTCTTATTTTTTTCATGCTTTTCACAAAAAAATCTTCTATGCTCTAAAAATTAAATGAATTTTACAAACTACGAGAGAAGAACATACTTGAATATTATAATTAAAGGCCGAGAAAACTTATTAGGAAAAATAAGGCCAACCACATATTAGGCAAAAGAGTATGTTTTTGTTCATTGGGCAAACTCTAGATGGCCTTTAAGAATAGATAGGCTGAATATCAGCTCAATCTCACAGTGAGTTCATGTGATTCTTAATCCATAAAGTATTTGATTATTAATGTAGAGAAGGAACATGAATTTATGTTGTTTGCTAAGGTTGATTATGATCAAATTTTACAGACAACCTAGAAACTAGGTTCATGATGACATGTATGTTAACCCAATTTTCTAGCATGGTAAAGGAAACTAATAAAGTTTTTGAAAGTTATTGGAAAGTCCGGAAACTCTCTTGACATGAAAAACAATGCATGTTCGAATCTTCCCCCCTTGGTTGGATTGAAGTTAACTTCGATGTATGTAGCTTTGTCTACAGATTGCAGAAGAGAGGACAATGTCTCCCATGCTTGAATACAGATCATAGACCAAGGTAATTCAGTTAGGCAAAAGCAAGGGCAAGGCTTTTTGGTGTGATTATTAATGCTACTAAGATTGGCTTCCCTCAGGTTATCTTTGCGGCAAAATTGGACTCATCACCATTGGTGGATCCATATAGCGAACCTCCTTGGCAAGTGTCCTTAATGTCGGATGATATTGCCTCCCTTCGTAATAACTTTGTTGACTAGAAATTTTATGTTGTAAAAAGATATCTGAACTCTATGGCTCACTTTGTTGGTCATTAGGTGTCCTTTTGTAAATGGGAGTGTCTTGTTCCCATCTCAATTGTTCATTCTTTTGGAGAAGGGTAGAGATGGTTATGGTCCATTTCCTTTCTTTTTGTTCTTGTTTAATAAAATTTTTTTAATCATAAAAAATAAAAATAAAAAATGAAAGAACAAGGGAGGAAAGAGAGGATAGCTAGAAATTAAAAGAAGAGAAGATAAAAATGTCTTGAGGAGGCAAGGCAATAACTAAAGCTTCGTTTATGCTATCTTGGCAACTAGCAGGGCAGCGAACCGTTGACAAATTCAGTAAAATATGATTGGTAATAACATTTTCTTTTAGGCAAAAACGAAAAGTTTGAGCTCATTTTTCTACTTATTCAGCTTTTTGATTTGTACAATTTCACTTTTTTCTAGATACAACTAATTTATGTCCAGTTCATAAGTAAAAGCAAATGATAAGAAGTAGTATTTTGTTGGACGATGAGAATATTAGGAGGCACATAAAAAGTTGATCTTGACACGTCCAAGAAATTAAGGGTGTTTACAGAATTATTGTTCATTAGTTCATACATATTGAGAAAGTATGGAATGAGTTGAGTTTCTCAATAAAGATAGTTTTATTGGTGAGTTTGATAGATAAAAAATAGTGAGCATTAGTCTAAGAAGGAAGAGTTAGGGAAGTTTCGGTTTGATTGACAATGGAGGAAGATGAGATGGAGGAAGGATTGGAAGCCATGAAGATTGAGTTGATCTTAATAATGAAACACACAATATATATATAGGTTTGAATGAATTGTCACTCTCACAATTGGATTGTGGCATGTAATTGAATTTACATGTTTAAGAGTACAATATAAGAATTTGGATGAATAATATAACAATTCAAAAGTACTAAGGAGTATTTGGAGTTAAGTACAATTCTTAAAAAATTAATAATAATAACTAGCCTTATCGCACACGCAAAAGCGCATGTGATGAGGCTTTTTTTGAGTTTAGTGTCATAATTTTCCATTCATCTCAATTTGAGATATTTCTCTCTTCTATCCAATTAAACCACACGCATGGTAACTTTATTTTGGACATAGAAAATACATTTATTAAAATGATAGAAAATGTAGTACAAACAGATGTGAAGAGAAAACAATTCAAAGACCAACAAAAAATAAATAAATAAATCATTAAAAAGAAAAAAGGGAGTACATTAAAAATCAACTTTTTTCTTACTAATTCAAAAATAAAGAAGAAGAGATTTGAAAAAATAGAAACAAAAACCAAAAAAAAAAAGTGAGATTAGAATTTAGAAGAAATGAAACAAGAGAGAGAGAGAGAGAGGGGTTTAAGTCTTGATAAAGGGGAAAAAAAGGAGAAGAAAAAAAAAAGTGAAAACTTAGGGCTTAGTGGTCCTATTTTGTAGCCCAAAAAAAAAAAAAAAAACCTCTTTATTTTTTTATATAATTTTTATTTTGAGAATCTAATTTATAAGTAGATAAAACAATTTAAAAATCAACAAAAGAGTAACCATTTTTTTAAGCAATGTTTTAATGGGAATTAGAGTTGTATTTTCACTAAATTATCATTTAGTTATATCTCTACTTAAACATAGAGATGTAAGGGTATTTTTAAAAAAAAAAAAAAAAAAAAAAAAAAATCTCAAATAAGAAAATGTAAACTCCTTAAATAGTAGTATAGATAATAAAACTCCTTAAATACAAGAGATAAGGTTTATTCAATACTAGATTCATCCAAGTGTATCTTTCGTATACAAGGCCAATTTCCCTTTCAACATTTTTGTTAAGGGTAGTGTTACATTTTTTTTTTTTTTTTAAATTTGAAATAGTGAGTAGAAGACACTATTTCAATTTTGAAATTGTTTCTTCAACTCACAATTTCAATTCAAAAAATTGGTGTGTAACAGTATATGCGTAACAAGGTGTGTATAATAGTTTGGAAAAATTACACTTTACTATCATAAATTGTATCCCAATTACACTTTGCACCCCAAAATTTTCGTATGCATGTTTTATACCCTAAATTATGATCTTTATTATACTTTGCACCCCCAACGTTAAGTTGTTGTTAACTTAGATGAAAATCCTAAGTTTATGGTACAAAATGTAATTGGAAGTATAGTTTAGGGTGGTAAATTGTAATTTCTCATTTATTTTGAAATGATTTAGAAAATGAGCAATTAGATCTTTTCACGTGGTACCATACTTTTGCATCTAAGTTAACAGTAAATTTGATGTGGAGATGTAAAGTGTAACGAATGTCATAATTTATGGTGCAAAACATATATTCAAAAAGTTTATGGTCCAAAATGTAATTAGCAATATAGTTTGGGTAGTAATGTATAATTTTCTCCAATTGTTTTGACTTTTCATCATTTTTCAAGTAGCCATTGCTACTTGTAATCCGTTAAAGTCTGACAGGCTCTATTAGTACTCTTTTTTTCTTTCCTCCATTCAAACACAATTAATTTATTGCATAGGAGTTACACAGGATCCATCCCTATTTGCGAGTGAATGAATAAATGCTTACCTTTAAGGCACTTTTTGCGAAGGAGGCAACCCATAGGCTTAAATGAGTATAGATGGTGATGGTTCTAATTTCTGGAACAGTAAAAGTCATTAAAAATAAAATAAAAGGATCGGATACATATACCATTTATTTTTTCAAAATTAGGGCTGCTTTGCGAGATTTGTAAATAAAATCCTAGAGATTTGTGGATGAGACGCAGCAGGGAAAAAAGATTCTATCATTCTAACCAAATTAGCTAACATAAGCCAAAAAGAAATAAAATTTAGTAAAGGACAAAGATGGTAAGAGGAGCAAGTCTGGCCACTGAGACGGTTTTTTTCCTGACTTAAATACGTATCTGTCTGTGTGTAAGACAAGGGAATTGAGATGTCAAATCACTAAAAGTACACAAAATATTAAAATATATATATATATATAAAATAGAGGCAGCATAGAATTATATTGATATGATTATGCTATTATGGCATTGGGGTTTCTCTCACATGTTGATGAAGATAATAATAGCAATTGGAGAGCCCTAAGGAGGGGGAGACGGAGGCGGAGGATGAAGTGTTTTATTGTCCAGAAGTTACTAGGAAGAGTCATAAGGGTATTGGGTTCGGAAATTGAGGTAAATTTAAAGGAGAGGCTTTGAAAGCACACCACAAGACAACACCCTCTTTAACTTCTGAAAACAACAGGTGAGTGTGTGAAAGCTATATCACCCCCATGCATACGTCCCTTTCTGGCTCCTCTCCCCCACATCTGCCGCCTCACACTCTCTCTCTCTCTCTCTCTCTCTTAAAACTCCTTGGGAATGCCAACCACCACACATGTAATTATCTTTATACTTAACACCATGCGCAAGTTAGAAAGTCTCTGGATCCACATGATCATGTATGCATATGAAATATAATGCATCCATGCACATGTAACATGTATGTATACATGTAACTATGACCTATAAACAACACTAATAAACAGAGGGAAGAGAAGTGTTCTCTGCCCTCTCTTTTCCTTTTATATATACTAGACCAAATAGGGAACTCTCTCTCTCTCTCTTCTCTCTCATCTCTTGCACCTTTCTTTCACAACTCATAATCAAGAAAAAAGCAGATCCAAGGTGGTGCTGGTGGTTAACCTGTCAATCTATCAATCAATCAATCAATCAACAAGACCAATCATCAGCAAAAATTTAAAAAGCAAGTGGAATCAAATATGTCCTCCTCTTCTACCTTGTCTTTGGACCACCTTCCTCCTTCCGAGCAGCTCTGTTATGTCCATTGCAACATTTGCGACACTGTCCTCGCGGTATCATATTTCATTTCATCACTATTCTTTCTTGCACTTACATTTTTTACATGTACATATTTTGTTTTCCTGAAATACTCTCTAGGGTTCCTTTTTCTTTCTTCTCACCTTTTCTTTTCCTTTAATAGTTGATGATTTGGTTCTTTGTTTTGGTTTAGGTGAGTGTTCCTTGTACCAGTTTGTTCAAGACTGTAACGGTAAGATGTGGCCACTGCACCAACCTCTTGCCAGTGAACATGCGTGGCTTGCTTCTGCCTTCAGCTAATCAGTTTCATCTGGGTCACTCTTTCTTCTCTCCTTCCCATAATCTCCTGGTACATGATGATGAAACGAATTTAATGCCCAAAAAAAGAGGCTCATTTGAGATAGTGATATTATTGAGCTTGATTTTGACAAGTTTATATGGTGTTCTTCGTTGATGATTGTGTTGCAGGAAGAGATACCAAATCCATCCCCAAACTTCTTGATCAACCAAAACAATGGCAGTGACTTCACCATGCCTGCTCGTGGAGGAGTCAGTGAACTTCCAAGGCCCCCTGCCATAAATAGACGTAAGACTCATTACATATTTTCCATTTTTAAGTCCTTTGAGACCTAGCTTTCGGTTTGGAGAAATTTCCTTGAAACTGTACATTTAGGCCAAATAGATTGTTCCCTGCCCTACATTTTTACCAAATTTTTCTTTGACATTTTCAACATACAATTCTCTTTTATGGAACAAAAAGAAGAACTGGGTAGTTGCGAGTTTCTGTTTTATTCATCAAAGTGTTTACTTTTTTTTTCCCACGTTAGATGTCTTGTTGCCCTTCTGGTCCGAGGATTGAGTAGAAAGTGCATGAATTAGAAACCAAACCCTCTTATGCCTGCCATATATTCCAGCCTTTGACATTTATATTTTTTATTTTGACATTTACATATTGTACCATATTTGTTAATCAACTTTTCTTTTCTGTTAATTTGTTCATATCCTTAACATGAACCCTTGCTAACTACTGCAATACTTGCACACCAAGCCTAACGTTCCTCACTTCTCCGCAAACCAAGCATTATCACAGGAAGAATGAAAATCCTTTGTTTCTCAGTTGTTGGATGATCAAGCTTAACGAATCTAACTAACAAGAATAAAACATAGTAGGACATTTTGTACTTTCCAAGTCTTATAATTTGTTAAACAACATAGAGATGGTCTATTCTGCCCCCAAAATATAGATGGTCAAGAATGCAATGCATGATAGACCATTTTCTCCCCCGCAATTATAGTTAGTTAAATTTATTTTTTCCCCTATACAGATATCTGTACAGACAAAGATATAGAAAATAATGTTGAAGTGACAGTACAGTGAGACCTTAGGAAGCTAAAGAGAAAAAGAAAAAGAAATTCACTAAAAGTTGGCTTTGGCTAGGCGAGCTTAACGTGTCTGTTTGTTTGTCTCTCTGTTTGTCTGTGCTTATGTCCATACCAGCTCCAGAGAAGAGACAGAGAGTCCCATCTGCATACAACCGCTTCATCAAGTGAGTAATAATGTCAAGCTAGCTTTCACAAAGAAATCTCCCTCTCTCTCTCTCTCTCTCTACATTATTTTTTCACTTCCATTTCATTTTATAAATTTGGTAAATTTGAAGTAAAACTGTGAATGGTCCATCAAAATGAATCTTCAGGGACGAGATCCAACGCATCAAGTCTGTAAATCCCGATATATCCCACAGAGAAGCCTTCAGTGCTGCAGCCAAGAATGTAATGTCCCCCCACCAACATATTTTTGTGTTTTTTCTTAGGGTTTTTTTCTTTACCAAATTAGCTAGGGTTTCCACTCAATTTCTTCTACTTATCATCCCTGTTTTCTTTTGTGTCAGTGGGCCCACTTCCCACACATTCACTTTGGTCTCATGCCTGACCAGACTGTGAAGAAGACAAACGTGCGCCAGGTGATTAGCCTAGCTACAACTACTACCTTCATCTAATACCATTGCATGTGAAACACATAGCCTAATGTTTCTCGCATTTGAGTTTTGCTTTTTTGGTTTTGAATAGGAAGGAGAGGACGTCCTGATGAAAGATGGGTTTTTCGCTTCAGCTGATGTGGGTGTTTCTCCTTACTAAACAAGCAAAATCAAAGCCTCTGCGTCCAGTAGTGGTGGGAGAAAGATTTTGAAGTTCAAATGTTTGTCAAATTCAATATTTGATCTAATTTCTTCATAACCTATTCGCAAGTTAATTAAGGTCCTGTTAATGTTAAAACTTCTCTGGATTGTATTAGATCTTCTCTTATCTGCTTCTCTACTTGGAAAACCTTATGTTGAAAGACTTTATCCTTTTAAGTTTATGACATCTCTCACCAATGTAACTTGCTGCTAATCAACTAGTTCGCCTTATCAATACTTTAAATCCTTCTTTGATGGTTTATCTTACATTCTCTTTATTTCGATCATGTTATTGTGTATGCTTTAGCTAGAGTTACCATAACTCATATACCGCTAATTTAACTACGAGTATTAATTCT
Organism: Quercus lobata; assembly: GCF_001633185.2. Lineage (NCBI taxonomy): Eukaryota > Viridiplantae > Streptophyta > Magnoliopsida > Fagales > Fagaceae > Quercus > Quercus lobata. The sequence goes on along the minus strand of NC_044915.1, from coordinate 13,948,631 downwards.
TTTAATTGTCACATTATACTGAACTAGGTCTATAGCTACCATACCTCCTAGATAATTGGTCATGGATTGTCACTTTTTTTTGTTTCTGAAGAGTTGGTATGAAAAGGGGGAAAACCTACATCAAGGTTTAGACTTTAGATGATGTAACATGTTATCAGAATCTTAGAAATGATCATTTTTCATTAGGCATATTCATTATTCATGACAGTTTCTTGATTGTTTCACTTCTTTACCTTGGCCAGTACTTTATTTTCAAAAATTTTGTACAATTGGGTTCAAAATTTTTAGACAGGAGTTCTCATGATAGTACGATATTGTGTGAATTTTGTGCTTTAAAATATATGTTTAAATTAAGTTTTCTACTAAATTTTGGGCTTTTACTTGAGCCCAAAAGTTGTTCTACTTGTTTTAAAACAAAATTATTGAGCTACGGTCGTTTAATATAGCTAAGTGACTTATTAAAAATTAGTTTCATATAATTGTGTGTGTTTATATATATATATGAGTTGGGTTCAAATTATACCTGGTGTAACTCTAAGTAATATTACACCACCCAATAATTTGTTACAGAATTTATATTTTGAAAATTTCATCGTTGAATTACATGTTCTATATATTCTTAACATTCATGCAAATTTTCATGTTAATTAGATGTTATATACCATTTAATCCATAAACTCATTTTTTATGTATTATTTTAAATTACAAAAATTTGAATTTAAACAACTAATTGATGACATGACTATTAATCTTTGTTTTTAAAGGCTATATCCAAGACTGCACTTCTTATTTGTTTTTAGGTACATTAAGAACGGGTGATAAGAGGAAAGGCATTAAGGAAAAGAATCTCATTTGAGATCATTGTATCTGTATCACTGATAATAAGAAAGTAAAATAAAACATAAATCTACCTATTTGTAAAACGAATATTGGGGTGGAGTTATACAAATAGAAAACCATCTAACATAAACTCGTAAAGGATGTTAAAGCATACTTGAAGGTACCAGGTGAAGTTAAAAATTATTTTGCCATAATTTTGAAAATAAAAATAAAGAAAAGAAATGAGTAGCTTGATCTTGATGTTGAATGTTTTCAAGAAGAAGATTTACAGAATATTGATGAAGATAATTAAATAGGTTATTAGTTGCATATGTTCCAAGTTTATATATATATATATATATATATATATTATAATATAATATTTTTATATTTTATTAAAGATGGCGATTTAAACCCACCTCGAAAAGCAAATGGGGTGGAGATGTTGATTAAATTTTCCGCCCGAATCCACCCTGTTTATAATTTAAAATTACAAATATATTCTTAGAGGTTTTTTTATAAGGCATATATGTGTGCTTTAGCTTTCAAACTTTAAATTTATGATGTTTTTTGGGTGTTTTTATAAAGAATTTATATTTTTATGTTTTAAGATTTAAATTGTATATATTTTTAATTGTTGAATTGTTATGCTTGAATTGGTTTTTTATTTTTAATATACTTGAATTGTTGTATTGTTATGCTTTGAGAAGGCTTTGTAATGTTAGAACTTATTTTTAAATGTCTCATGAGTTTTTAACTTAATAAATGACAGATTTTAAATAAAAATTAATAAATTTTATATAAACAAAATTGAGTGTTGCAAGGGATGGGATACCTATGGGCACCCACTAGGACGGGGTGGGGGAAAGGAAACCTGTCCCAAAACAAGGTGGTGCTAGGGCAGGAAATAGGAAACTTGCCCTGTTGTCATTCCTACATTTTTATGAAGTGCACATCTATGTATTTTAAGTTACAAAATGCAATATGATACACTCTACATATAAATGAATCATGACATACGTAATAGTCATGTGACTATTAAATGATTTAATGAATCAAGTTATTTAAGATACATAGATGGTCTTATGAACTATCATGTAATGGGTTAAAGGAAATTCTTCCTACCTATAGTTTGAAAGAAAGCTTTTATTCATTAATGAATATGAAATCTTGAAGGAAAATCATTGAGATGATCAATGAAAACTAATACTTATCCCAAGAGTTTGAACTATTAGGAAATGATGAATTTAATCATGGCAAAAACACTATTTTGGACCCTACATTTTGGGGTCACAGTCAATTTGGTCCCTACATTTTTGTAACAATCAATTTGTCCCTGCTGTTTTCAACTTGCAATCAATTTGGTCACTACCGTTAACTCACTAATGGAAAATACCTACGTAGCACACGATGTGACAACTGGCACACAAGATGCTGACGTGACTAAAAAATAATGTTTAAAAAATGCCACCTCATAATTTTTATTTTATTTTTAAAAAGCCACGTTAGAAAAACAAAAACTAAAATCTAACCTGATGATTTTCTAATCGAAAAAAATAAGTGAATTTAAATAAACAAAAAATACTCAAAATTCCCAGACATTGTTCTTCAGTTGAAGAATAGAAGTCTCTCACTCACTCCCACCGTCCCACTCCTTCGATTCTCTCTCTGTCATCTCGATCTCACTCCTTCAGTTCTCTTCCATCTAGCTTAAATCAGCTACCATGGCTGAGACCTGCGACCACCACTATTGACAGTGATGCATGATGGCGGCACCATAGATAGTGGCTGTCATCTCGTGTGTCTCTCTATTCATTGTTTGTATTTTCCTTCTCTTTTTAATTTTTCTATTTTAGCTTTATATGTGCGTTGAAAATTAATTGCAAGTTGAAAATAACAAGAACCAAATTGATTGTTACAAAATATAGGAACCAAATTGACTATGACCCCAAAACATAGGAACCAAAATGGTGTTTTCACCTTTAATCATTTAACTATTATCCTGACACTTCTCCTTACATGTGAACTTAAACTCTGATTTAATAAATGGTATGCAACATGTGTGATTTTTAATTTGTAAATAGGAGGTAGAGTAGAGATATGATTCGAACTCATGGCCACTCTCTTTGCTACATGATAAACTAGCACTTGTATCAAAAGATTATTCTACACTTGTATCAAAAGATTATTCTATGTTTTGATAAAGGGATTTGAGGGTAGAGAAGAGAAGAGTAGAGTAAAGGGGAAAGTGGCCAAAAAATAACGTTTTAGTATATTCCAACCACCTCCCACTACTCTCTCAGTCTCTTGTCCTCTCCATAAATCTCCCTTAATTCCAAGCATACCCTTAAATTATTAGAAATGATAAATTTAATTACTTAGTCGTTATTCTAACCATCAATACATTATGAACAAGTGTAGTACATTGTACTTTTTGTATTGAATTTTATAATTCATTGTGTTAGCTAGATTAAATTATTAAATTCACAAAATTTTTAATAGGTTCAGTTTTTAGAATAACTGATAATTCATTATGGTAATCCTACATCCACCTTATCTCTCATTTAAAAAACTCTCACATGTTGACCCCACTTAATAAGGGTACACATGAAGGGAGGATGCTTTTATGGTAATCCATGTTTTATCACATTATAATCTTGAAATTCTTGAGATTTGATTTTTTTACCTAATAATGTTCAATTGCTTTTATTTCTTTGCAAATCAATTTCGACAAATTCATGCAGTCAATCACAATTCGTTTAGGTTATGAATTCAAACACATACGTACACTAATTGTCTCGTCCTATTGAGCTACATCCATGGAAAATGTTGGAGTAAAAATCTCACAATCACAATCTCCAACAAAATACCCAGCCTCTCACAAAAATTAGATAAACACGATATAGAGTTTCTTTCTTTGTATTCTTTTCGGTTACGGACTTTTGTGTTGTGGAGTAAGTGTTTACTAGTTGTACGTAGTGCCCACCTTGTTGCTTTTGTGTTGTTTGTGTGTGATGACTTGATGACTCAACAGCCATCTTAGTTTGAATTTCTCTTATGGTCAAATTTGTAATATTTAAATTTTTTTTTTTTTTTTTATTCTTTATGTCTTTGTAGCCGCCGCTTACACTAGGATGATACCAATTTAGACCCCACAATTACATGCAGCTTACGTTAATTTTAAGCTAACAGTAAAATTAAGCCTAGTTGTTCATGTGATTAACCAATTGACATGTGCATGGAGATACAAACAAAAACATGATCCCAATCAATAATCAACCACCCACAAAAACACCGAAGTGTTTATGGATGGTAAAACCTGAGAAACAAGGGGAAAAACTCTTCAAGGCCTCTAGTAACAAACGATATACAATAAAAAATAGTTACAGTACATATCATTTACAAAACTAGAAATGACAAGAGAGAGGGTATGTGGCAGGTTTCTTATTCTCCGTCCTTGCCCCACTTCCTCTTCAGGGCAGGGTTTCTTTCCCCGTCCTGTTGTAGCAGATATCCGTAGGTGCCCACGGGTACCCTTCCAACCACACTCAAAAAAAATTTATATATAATTTATTATAAGTTTATTTTGAATGCATTAAATTAAAACTCATAAAACATTAAAATAAAGTTATAATTTTTCAATACCTCCTCAGAGCATAACAATACAATAATTCAAGTAATAATAAATACAAAAACAATTCAAATATAGCAATACAACAATTATAAGATTTAAACAATGTAAATATTAAAATATAAAAGTATAAATTCAATAATAAAATATACAAAAACATCATAAATTTAAAGTTAGAATGCTAAAAGCACATATGTATATCTTATAATAAAAAAAAACCTAAAAGTAAATAAAATTTTAATTGTTAAAATTTAAAAGGGGCTGGTGTGGGGGAAAATGTTAACCCCCATCCCTATTCCATTTGTTATGTAGGCCATGTAATAACCGTCCATTAAGGGAGGGTGAGACGGCTTCCCACAGGTGCGGGTTTAAATTGTCATCCCTATTCAAAACACTCTAAGCTAAGTAATGACTATATACTTAAGCCTCCAGTTTATGCTAATAATTGATTTGTCAATCCTTTCTTCTTGATAGTTTGTGGATCCGCAATTGAGCCTCCAATTACAATGACCAAGTCTTCGTGGTAATTCTGGGACTGCTGCAATGATTCCCCACACCAATCAGCACCAAAACCTTTGAAAGTTGCTTTGTATGTGATGGTTTTGATCTCTCATGAAATTGGACAATTGGAGAGGCAGAAGGTAGAGACAGAAGAAGGGTTTGCTCTAGGGATTATCGGTTCTCTCTAACTCTTCCATATGGGAATTGGATGATGAAATTTGTGGGAAATGAGGATTATATAGTGAGGCTAAAAGGCTGGAACAACAGAAAATTTCATAGCAAAATTCTCTCAAGTTTTGGCAATTTTGTGTGATTGAGAGTGGAGTGAGTGAGGGGCAACGCCTTTGTTCTTCTGAATTTCAAATTCTGATACGCCTCTTAATTCGCTTGACACCGTCAATTTCATATGACCGTAGTTTTGCAAAAGTGAACTTCAATTTCTTGCACTTTGACCTCACCAACCCATTACAAATTTAAACCCACACAAGTACATGAGCACTATAAAAATTTGAATTCAAATTACATTCAATTTGTCATGCAATTAGCCCACCCACTAAAGATCCTAACATAGGAAATTAAAAATGCTCCACATACACCTTGTACAAAGAGAAATTAAAGCAAGAGTTTAGAATTCCTAATGTGGTAAATTCTTTGCTAAATATTGGTTTCTGAATTTCTTTGACCGCTCAATTTTTATTATATTTATGATGAATAATTTTTTTTTTCATGAAAAATCTTGTAATTCAATGGTATTTTTGATCTATTTTAAAATGAGAATGGGGGGTTTGCTCCTCTCTAAAGTAACTAATAAAAAACAAAAAACAAATCAAAACTATCCTCCCTAATGCTTTACAAAAACTGGTTAGGTAATTGAGTCCCATATCAGATAATTAATAGAAAAGTGAGCGGTTAATTTACATTGTTGGGCCAAAAACATAGACTACACTTTTTTGGGTTAAGATATGCATGGAGTGTGTCGACATATTGTATTGAACCCTTACGCATGAAGACTCATATGCTTAAGTTCCTAAAACACATATTTACCCAATAAGATCGAGATTGGAGAATTTTCATGTATTACATTACAACTCGCTTCTTTGACAGAGGGAAATGGAGACTGCCTCACGGATATTCTCTAGACTATGAAATATGAACACTCAATATGCTTTACAAGTATAAGTTAAACTTAACAACAATTACTTGCACAAGATGAGTTAGGGCCTTAGGGATTTCCAGGCCGGTTTCCACAAAATCATTTCTTAAAAGAGGTGACTCCAAGACTGAGATGAGCTTTTTTAGCCTGGGATATATCCAAATGCTTAGGATTAGGAATATGTCAATTCCTTAGAACATGGTCAATGTCAATTCCACTTTTGAAAATGTCAAGGTCATTCATTAAGTTTTGAATCAGGTAAGCGTGATTCATAAAAGTTGAAAGTATGCATAGGATGCGACCATTACCAAAAGGGCTATTTTATCCTCCCAATATATAGTACTGTGGTAATCAAGAAAGGAATGAAAGAGGGCCCCAACAACTTCTGGATCTCTGTAAAAGGTGCTATAATGAGGTTGTCCCTCCGTTCTCACCTCCCAAAAGCATGAGATCTTGGAACAAAATGCCATCTTCAACTCCAACATGCCAACATGCATAGCAGTTCCACATTCTAACTTTTTAGAAAGTATGTGGCATATCAAAAGAAGAGTCCATAAGCAAGTAAATTTCATCATCATTTCCATGTTGATACTGAAAATATGTATGTATCATCATCAATTCCACCCGAGAGTGCTAAAAAGTAGGAGAATGGAATCAACCGAAAAAGGAGTATCAAATATCAATGTTTTAATCTTGTTAACGTTGTTGAGGGACTGAAATAAAAATAAATAAATAAATAAAACAAGATTTATCATGGTTTGCGGGAAAGTCATTAAAGGCTACATCTTTGATATTGAACATATTATTTTACAATGAACCAAATATAGGGTTTATTTGTTAAAAAACCCTAGATTAATCTTAGATTAACTCAGCGTTACTTTACTTGTTTTGTGAATATATGGGCCTAGACTAAGATTGGACTCCTTCGGCCACAATGTTTCTAACATTTAAAAAAAAAGTCAAAGTACGACACTTAATTGAACAATGGGACAATCCTCTCTCATAAGTTAAATCCCAATTCTCCCATGAAAATATAGGACTATCTTGTGCAACATATTGTTTTACAAATTTGAACCATATTTCATTTGTAGAAGCATATATATATATATATTGGAGAAAGTTGTAGGAACCTCTTTTTTCTTTTTCTTTTTAGAAGTGCTTATAGAATTTAATTACCAAATTGGAGTAGGATCACTCCAACAATTTTACTTGAAATGGAAAAAGAAAATTTCACAATTAAGATTTTATTTTTTACATTTGATAGAATACAAAGTCTCAGACCATTTAAATTTTTAAATAATGTGGCATGGGATACAACTTTAAATTTATACTAATATATAATTTTAACCATGAAATGAATTCATTTCAAATGAAAAGAAAAAAAAATCCTAATATTATGAGATTTGGACGATGTTCATATGTATCAAAGAAAATATAAATGATGGAAAACTATAAAATCCACTCTAATCATGCAAAAACATCATATATTGGATACTTGTTTAATTAATTAGGTGTTCAAGGGCGGCTGCACTTGTAATTTAGGTGGTTCAAATGAACCCCCTAACTTGAAAAAAATATATGTTTATATATGTAAAATAATTTTTTTATTAATTTAATTACCCTTAAAAATATTTTTGCACAACTTGACTTAAATTTTGCACACCTTGATCATAAATTAATACCCAAAATCAAACAACATAGATCAGCTCATCCCTAAACTAATTAACAACACAAATCACTCTCCCTTTCTCTCATGAATCTCATCTCATCTCTATTCTCTATCTGACTTTCTATATATCTATGACTCTAAGAGTAAAATGTGACTGTTTGTGAGTTCTAAATGTCTCTCTTTATTATAAATTTATATTATACATATGTGAGAGAGAGAGAGAGAGAGAGAGAGAGAGAGTTAGTTTGATACTAATTGTGTGCATTATTATTATTATTATTATTTTGATATAATGTTATTTGTGTGAATTGTGAAGTGTGTGAATGTGTACATGGTATAAATATAATATAACTTTATATGATTTAATAACCAAGAAATACAAAGGATTTGTTACATGTGTATATTGTTATCATGTTATAATAACTTTTTATTGTAAAATTAGTGATTCAAAGAAAAAAAATATTAAAGTTAGTGATTTTTTTTTTTTTTTGAGTAAAAGGTTTTTTTTTTTTTTTTTGAGGGGAAGAGTAAAAAGTTAGTGATTGTTAAATATATTATTTATGTATGGATGAGTGTGGTTATGTGAGTCAATAATTAATATAAGGTCAATAATTCATTAAAAAAAATAACAAATAAATAATGACAATTACATAAAAACAAAAATGTCATACAAACTTAACAGAATAAAATGGTCACATCTACATTGACAATAGATAATGACAATTGATAATAAACTATTATGTGACGATTTCAAAATATGAAAACTCGTAGAAAGAAATTATAAAATTTCAAATTTTTTTTTTTTTGGTGGTCAATATCACAATATATTCAAGTTCTCTTTTTATTAAAATTTGTTTAATTTAAGTTTATTAACAACTGCTCATGAAAATTCCTAGAGCTACCACAGTAGGTGTTCCATTAACCCTAGGTAGATAGAAAGAAAGCTTCAATATGCATGCCAGAAACATACCATAATGATTATTACGCTTTTGCCCTAACTTTTGTTGTCAATTTCTTCCAACATAGTCTTTAATTTAATTTTACGCCAAACGGCCTCTCTTTCTTTCATACCACGTTACTACTTTTTCTTAACTTTCAAGAACCCGTGACCGTTTAATCATATGGCGGTCCTACCCAAATCATGCAACTTCTATTCCAGTTTCATTTACCCTTCGGAATCTGATTAATATGGGCCAATTGAGTCCACCACTGAGGCACTGACTATTTGTGATTTTATACATCTATAATCTGTTTCCTTGTAGCTATGACATGACCGCTGAGATCTTTGGCAAGCAAAAGGTACATAGCAGGGGAATCAGATCTGGTGATTTCTTCAGATCCATATATCATATTCTGCTTTTTAAGGCATTCCTTTTTTTTTTTTTTTTGGTAGGGGAGATAATCAACAAACTTTATTAAAAAAATCAAGTAATGTCAGTTAGTACTAGAGGAAGTAAGGGTGATGAAATAACCTTCATTCACACCAAAAAATCTGAAATACAAAGAGCATGTCTTGTTAAATTATATACAATCTTATTTTCTTTTCTTTTTACATGAGAGTAAAGCACTCCTAATTAATTAAAAAACTAGCATTAAGTCTAATATCCTCAATTAATTAACAAGCCATCCGAGGACAAGTAGGTGCTGTCATTGATCATAACATTTGCCAAAATTAGTGAATCGGTTTCCAGGACAGGTCGGCAGAACCCCATATCTGATGCAGACTCCAATGCTATTGAAGCAGCCAGTGCCCTGATCTCCAAGGTGTGTATAGCTGTGGTTGTTGTTTGGACATAAAAGTCAATCAAGACCAAGCCGTTGTTGTCTCGAATCACCATTCCAAAATTTGTTAATAGATTGTTTTTAAAAAGTTTTGATGTTATTTTAAAATATATATATATATATATATATATAAATTATTAAAAAAATCAATTACTTTTTTCTCTTTTTTAAAAAATTTTCTAAAAAGTTTCATAAATCAGTACTCTTAAAAACATCATCAGTTAACTTTTTGACTTCCAACTTCCATTTTGTAATAACTGTTCTACCAATAGCACTAGTCACCTGTTCCCACCCATCCCTCAATGAATATACAGGTAAAAGTTTTCTTCTAACCTTTTTTTAGATGAAAGTTTTCTTCTAACCTATGTATTTACTTTTGGTAATTATGAATGCATTTAATATTACTAGAACGAATAGTACAAACATTAAAAAGACAAACTGGGAGCCAATAAGTCAAGCGGTTCACCCAAAATAATAAAGGAGTTGGGGACACCGTGGTTGCCTCATCGCCAAGCAAACAAGCCTGCAAGATTTGAGCGTCTGTTTCACGACAAATTATTAGGTCCACCCAGGGCCAGCCTAGGCCACTTAGCTCATTGTTTAGAGCTACCTACTAAAGAAATGTTCCCAAATTTTGGGACAAAAATTGATAATTTTTTTATAATAAAAAAGAGAGTAAATTTCAGTAACGTATCTTGAAATTTGAGAAAATACCAATCAAGTCCATAACATTTAGAAATTGATCATCTCAATCCAATATCCAAACAGCTTGTTAATGCCGTTAACTCACTGGGTAATTTTTTAGTTTCTTTCTACTCTCCTCTTTCTCATGTCTCTTCTCTTTCTCTTCTTCCTTACTGTGATCCTCTCTTCAATTTCTGTTGTCTTTTTCTTCACTTCTCTCTCTCTCTCTCTCTCTCTCTCTCTCTTCCTCTGACCCTCTCACCTCTCTCTAATTTATAATTTCTCTATCTTCCTCTGACCTTTCAGTCCATAACCTCTAATTCTCACTTTGTCTATCCAATGGCATCGTGGTGGTAGGTTCACTAATTTCACCTCTCTATTTGTCTTTGTGGTGGTCCCGTGGTTGTGGGTTTTGTAGTGGGTCAATTTTGATTTGGATCGGTGATAGAGGATATGGGTTTTTTGTGGGTGTGTTGGAGTTTTGTAGGTTTTGGTTTGGATTGTTGGTGTAGAGAGGGAAAATTCCCGACCTATCACAAGCTGACACGTCACATTACCAAGCCCACAAAATACAGCCAATTACAAAGCACTATGTATTGCTGCTAGGTTTTGCTATCACTATTCAGAAGCCAACAGAAATTTGCCAAGTGTCATGCAAGAGCCAATCACGCATCAGCGCACGTGTAAGCGATGACTCAAGCAACCTCGCACGTGTAAGCGATGACTCAAGCAGCCTCGCACGTGTAAGCGATGACTTAAGCGGACCAATCAAGCTGTGACATGTGTCACCAATCAAGCTCCGCCACGTGTCGCTCACCCACCCCAAACTCCTATAAATAGAAGCCTTCCTGAGACATTTAGGAGGACCAGAATTGAGAAGGGAAAAAGCTCTGCTGGAATCAAGCCCTGAAGCCTCCAGCTTCAAGAACTTCAACCCCAAAATCGGAGAACATTCAAAGCAGAATCATCCAGATCATCTGCCTAGATCCTAAAGTTTGCGGGAATCAAGTTCAAAGGTCCGAAAACATCAACAAATCATAAATCAGTGAAGCTCTACGGATTCAAGCCTCTAAAGCCCCGAAGAACTTCCACCACAAATCTTCAAATACAAAGAACATTCGAAGCAGAATCATCCAAACTATCTGCCTAGATCTCAAAGTTCACTGGAATCAAGCTCAAAAGCCTCCAGAAACCTCAAACAACCACAAATCAGTGAAGCTCCACAGATTCAAGCCTCTAAAGCCCCGAAGAATTCCACAACAAACCTTCGAAGACGATGAACGCCCGAAGAACACACGAAGAACACGAAGAACACAAAGAACACGAAGAACAAAGAATTTCTAACAAGCTCATAGCCAGAGATTCATTGTAATTCTGTTCCAAAGATCTTCGATCCATTCCTCAACCAAATTAAAGGATATCTTGTGTTCAAAACAAAATCACATCATCACAAATCCAATCAACAAATCTTTTAAGGAGATCGAATCAGATGATAACTCTTTTGTAATCACAGAGAATTGTACCACACAATCATCAATACAAATTCGCATTTGTGAAACTATTTTCACTTTCCGATTTTATTTCCAAGCGAGAGATTTAGTCGCTTACAAATTCTGGCACGCCCGGTGGGACATCTCTGCCTCTCATCTCATTCTCCTTCAACGAAAGAAATCTTCATCATCTTGCTGCCTACTTCAATGGCTTCTAGCAAGAACATTCAAGCTTCAACAATAGCTACTTCAACTAAACTTGGTATGGCTACCACCAACAATTGCATTGGTGCAATCAATTGTAGCCAACCTAAAACAAACAATCAACTTCAATCAACCAAGGAAGCCAAGGTCCGGACAATCATCTCCTTAGACCCTCTTACAAGAAACAAGGTCATCAACAAGGACATCTCCACCTTAGAACACCTCAAGTATGGGGGCAAATCCCCTTCTTCCTTCACAAGAAGTTGGTCGCACGATTTCTCTCCCATCAAAGGGAACCCAAAAGATGAGATTCCACGTGCTCACATCAAATCACTTTCTTCTTCATCATCTTGGGAAGTTGTGTCAGTCATGATGACTAACACCTCTACCATGGAAGAAAAGATGGCCGAAATGGAACAAAGAGTTGTCCTTCTCACAAAAGCACTTGAAGATAAGGACCTCCAAATTGCAACTTTGATGAACAAGCTCGAAGTGCAAGATCTTGGTGAATCAAGCCATGGTCATAAATTTACATCTACGAAAGATGACGAAGGGAAAGAAATTGAAAACACTCCCCGACAAGAACAATCTACTTCGGTTGCTTCGTTGTCAGTTCAACAATTACAAGACATGATAACAAATACCATCCGAGCACAATATGGAGGTTCTTCTACAAGTTCTCTCACATATTCAAAACCTTACACAAAGCGCATCGACAACATGAGAATGCCAAATGGGTATCAGCCTCCCAAGTTCTTGCAGTTCGATGGCAAAGGAAATCCTAAGCAGCACATTGCTCACTTTGTAGAAACTTGCGAGAACGCAGGGACTCAAGGAGGCCTCTTTGTAAAGCAGTTTGTCCGTTCACTAAAGGGGAATGCCTTTGATTGGTATACAGACATAGAGCCCGAGTCAATCGATAGCTGGGAACAACTTGAAAGGGAGTTTCTTAATCGATTCTACAGCACACGACGCACGGTAAGCATGATGGAGCTTACCAATACTAAACAGTGGAAAGATGAGCCCGTAGTTGATTATATCAATCGGTGGCGTTCTTTGAGTCTAGATTGCAAAGATAGACTTACTGAAATATCTGCTATAGAGATGTGCATCCAAGGCATGCATTGGGGACTTCTTTACATCCTTCAAGGGATAAAGCCCCGAACATTTGAAGAGTTAGCAACTCGTGCCTATGACATGGAGTTGAGCATTGCTAGCCGCGGAAGTACAAACCCTCCCATACTTGAGGAAAGCATAAAAGAAGTAAGGAGGAATGACAGGAATGCAAAAGTCAGCCTCAAAGACCCAATGGTTGTTAACATTGCCGAAGTCAAGGTTCCAAGAAGAGGAGCAAATGCAAATGAAAAACAGTTTGAAGGATGGCAAAAGAATGAAGTGCGTCGCTTGACTTTTAAGGAACGTGAGCAAAAAGTATATCCGTTCCCCGATGAAGATGTGCCAAACATCTTAGAACAACTATTGCAATTGAAGCTAATTGAATTTCCAGAATGCAGGCGGCCAGAAGACATGGGGAAAGTTGATGACCCTAACTACTGCAAATATCATCGCATCATTGGCCACCCAATACAAAAATGCTTCGTCTTCAAAGAACAAATCATGAAGCTTGCCAAAGAAAACAAGATTGATCTAAACTTCAATGAAGTTGTTGGGTCAAACCATGTGACCGTTGCTTGTGATGTACTTCCAACTCTCAGGCAGGGGGCAAACACCATTGGAGCTCACAAGTTGATCGACAATGATGATGGCATAAGGATCGGCCCCATCAATGGGAAGTTCCTTAAACACTTCTACACTTGAAAATCAAGAATTGCTCCTCGGTAAGAGCTTAAACTACCCACTGTAGCGCTGCAAGAGTACATGATGTCTTCCCATTACCCTTCAAAGCGTACCAATAAGGAGAAATTAATCTCACTCCATGTCAACAATTGCGAGTGTGGCGTAGCGGTTGGACACCCATGTCTCCCTTGAGGCCGTCTCGGGATCGATCCGTGGTGATACCCACTATTGCACACTGCGCCCCCCTTTTTGCAAAAAAACACATGAAAAAAAAAACACATAAGAAAAACAACAAAAACAAAAACAAAAACAGAAATCTTTTGAACTACGTAATGACTTGATCCCTCTCAAGGGTACGTAGGCAACTTAGTATCTTTTGCTGAGTTCAGTCACGCACTAAAAAAAAAATTATTAAACAAAAATAACCAAAAAAAATAAAAATCATCAAAAAAAAAATCTGTTGAACTACGTGATGACTTGATCCCTCTCCGAGGTACGTAGGCAGCTTAGTACTTGTCACTAAGTTCAGTCACATGAAAAGAAGAAGGATTGCTTGTCTAGCTTGAAGAGTTTCTCCACAGGGCATCAACCCTTTGATTGGCAAGGCGTCGCTTAAGATCAATCAATTGCTCACTACATGATGCTCAAAGATCATTATGGTAGAAAATGACAGCTGCAAGGAATTGGTGTTACTCAACTTTCCTTGAACTAATGATAAACATAAGTTGGTTCTCGGTTGTGGAGTAAAATAAAATTTTCAAACTCTTTTTGCAAGGAATGAAGTCTACATGGCATTGCTCATCTTCTATCGACATCCTCCCACATCTTTAAAGTATGCTTTGCATCACTTATCTTCTGGGGGCATCTTCTTATACCTTACAAGTCTAAGCTACATCGTCTTTCTTCTAAGTTGTGCCACTTCGCAACTCTGAAATTTGAATCACATCATCTCCCTTCTGAGTAGTGCAGTTTCATATCATGTCTCCAAAAGTTGGACAATGTCACCTTCCTCTAGCATCTGAAGTTGGTGTTGCATTATCTCTCCTCCAAAGGCATGTCCATGCAATGTCAAAGTCTTGGCATCTCCTTGCATCTTCAAAGTCTTAATATGGACTCCTTGCATCTTCAACATCTTGTTGGCATCTCTGAAATATTGATGTCTAGCTACAGTGCTATACGCCCTTAATGTCTGAGTAATGTTGCCTCTGAAAATTGCTTTATGGCTTCATGAATGTTGGCATGACTTCTATGCAAATGAAGTTTTGACGTGGCTTCATGAATGTTGTCACGGCTTCGATGCAAATATGGCTTCATGGCAAAGATGAACGTTGGCACAGCTTCGGTGAAAATAGAGTGTTGACGTGGCTTCACGACTTCGGCGAATGAAATGTTGACGTGGTTGCTTTGATGCAAATGAAGTGTTGATATTGCTCCACGACTTCAATGTAAATGATGGTGCAACTTCAAGTGCTAATGTGGAGTGTTGTCGTGGCTTCATGACGAAGATAAGTGTTGACACGGCTTCAAGTCGAATGAAGTGCAAATATGGATTCATGGCTTCGGTGCAAATATTGCTTCATGACAAAGATGAATGTTGGCACAGCTTCGGTAAAGATGAAGTGTTGTTGTGGCTTCGTAACAAAAATGAACGTTGGCATGACTTCGGTGCAAATATTGCTTCATGGCAAAAAATGAATGTTGGCATGGTTTCAGTACAAGGACAGATGCTGGCACAACTTCGTTGCAAAAAACTCTTGATGCGACTTTGTGGCAAAGACTCTTGACGTGGGTTTGCAAAGATTATTGAGATGGCTGTGTTGAAAAGACAAGTGTTGGTACAGCTTAATTGCCAAGGAAAGCATGCTGCATAACAAAAACAAGCAACAAAAAAATTTGTCAAGGAAAAGATCTCATAGCATGTAAAAGAAAAAAAAAAAAAAAAAATCTTGAAAGCAGGAGGAGAAAGCTGAAGATTGAGCATGTATCTCAATGATGAAGGAAGGCAATAGCATGCCTTTATATAGAAAATTTCTGAGACAACAAACCAGAAAAATGAAGAAAGTCAGCAAACCATTAAATGGTTCCACCAACCGGCCAATGGAAAAAACTGCATTCACATTTTAGAAATGTGAAAGCAACTAGAGCTCAAAGTCATATTTTGCAAGCTCAAATGCACTCAAAGTCAGGAAAGTCTGCACCAAATTTTGAAATGAAAGAGGATATTCAACCATAGAGACAGAAGATGATGGCTCACTACCAACCTCACGAGTCTGAATTCTGGCACCATCTTGTCAGAACGGCCACCGCAAAGGTAGACCAGAAGGCCATAAGTCCAACAATGACCCGCGGCTTTCACACTCGAATCTGTGCAAATCCAGACACCATTTCAGGAAACTAAGCATACCAGTCAATCCAGCGGAGAAAGATCTGCAAAACCCAAAAATTTCAAGTCCAAAAACGGCTGCACGCGCAACCACGCGCCGCCATAAGCTCGCTATGACCCGCGGCTTTCACACTCGAATTTGTGCAAATCTGTTCATAATTTCACAAAACTGACCCCACAGGGACCTTAAACAGACTTCAATTAACAAAGCCCTGAAAAATCAAGGTCACCGGAGCTAACACGCGTTGCCACGCGCCGCCAAAAGCTTCAAAGGAGCACGGCATCCTCCTTCAAATTTGTGCAAATCCGTTCACAATTCTACAAAACTGACACAATAGAAATATTCTACGGCCTCCAATCTGCAAAACCTGAAAAATTTCAGGCCCAAACGTCAAGCCACGCGCCTCCACGCGCCTCCGGCAACATCGGCGTTCGCTGCCTTTAGTTCCACGCGCCGATAAGGACAGACAGAACCCGCACGTGCCACACGCGTCCTAGCACTGTGACGTCATGGATGACGTCATCCTCCACTACGGCTGACCCGTTTGATCAGACAACCCGGTTTGATCCAGACCGACCCGGAAATCTGACCCGGTCCGAACCGCCTTAAAAAAAAAAAAAAAAAAAAAAAAAAAAAAAAAAAAAAAAAAAAAGAGAGAGAGAGAAAATGCTTGGACCAAGCAGACTTTTGACCTTGACCAGAAAATCAAAATTTTCAAAACGGACTTGTCCCACTCGATTTTTCGAGTACATTCCGATTTTGGGACCCG
This sequence comes from Quercus lobata, assembly GCF_001633185.2. Lineage (NCBI taxonomy): Eukaryota > Viridiplantae > Streptophyta > Magnoliopsida > Fagales > Fagaceae > Quercus > Quercus lobata. The sequence continues at coordinate 13,931,748 of NC_044915.1, read as the reverse complement.
TTTCTTCATTCGAAGTTCAGAAATTGTGTAAACGTCCAATTTCCAAAAAAATTGACTTTTGTGCAAATGTTGACCAGAAAGTCAAAATTTTCAAAACGGACCTGTCCCACTCAATTTTTCGAGTACATTCCGATTTTGGGACCCGTTTCTTCATTCAAAGCTCAGAAATTGTGCGAACATCCAATTTCCAAAAAAGTTGACTTTTGTGCAAATGTTGACCAAATGTCAAAATTTTTGAGATGGACCTATCTTGCTCAATTTTTCGAGTACATTCCGATTTTGGAGTCCGTTCCGTCACTGGAGACTTGAAAATTGCAAAAAAATGACTCAATTCCAAGTGTTCAAAACTTAGGTCCTCAAGAACAAAATTTGAGATTCATCCATTTAATTGGGATCCCCGTAGGGTTATTCTCCAGATTCCATCAAGGCTTGCCCTTCAAAGTACAAATGAACTCTCACAAGTGTGTCTTAAAATTACACTAGGGCATTAGTTCAATCTGCTATTCCCGTTCGGTGCCTACCAGTCTCCAACTTACCATTCCCGTTCGGTGACTACCATTCCCACCTACCATTTCCACCTACCATTCCCACCTACCGTTCCCACCTACCATTCTTACCAAAAATTCTCAACTACCTACCTACCATTCTTCATCTCTCTACTATAAATAGGAGGGCCGGGTTCAGCAAAAATTCATCAAAAAAAAAAAAAAAAAAAAAAAAAAAAAACTGAATCATGAAATGAAGAATTGCTTCTTTCAGATTTTCAAATCCTCCTTTTCATAACCATTTTTCACTATGACCTCATCATTCTCAACACCTAACAACCGATTTTGCTTCATAATCGGTTTGAGATCGACCCCCCCATGGTTCGATCGAAACCCTATTTACAACATCATTGCAGTTTTGAGATCCAAACAAACTTTGTTTCTCCACTTAACAACCGCATTTGTCCATAAAATTACTCATAACAAGGTCTGCATTGCGGTTCCATGTTTCCTTGGATTTGGTTGGCCAGGAAATCCAAGTCCAGCAGAAGCACCTGTTCCTAACCTCAGGGCTCCTGTAGTCTCTTTCCAATTGCTTGGTCTTCCAGCAGGAGCAGTAGTTCGGAACAAGCAGCAACTTGGCTGGTTTCTAGGGCCAGAATCACAAGTTAGCTCCATCTTTCATTTTTCTGTGCTTTTCCAACAAGTGGCAGTAGGTGAAGATGGTAAAAAAGTGTTGGCGTATCCTACAAATTGTTTTCCATCAACACTTAAAACAACCTCCAAGGTGCCGGCTCATCAGAATTCAGCCTTTGGTGCCGGTAAATGGTCATCAAAGCCTTATTCCATGTCCCCACTACTACGGGACCTAAAGGTCATCGTTGCTGGTACCTCAAAATTCATTTTCTGAAATTACTCCAACTTAAAATCAGCTTGAAGAATTTCAGAAGGTACTTTTCTGAAATTACTTCAACATAACATCCGGCGGCATGGTCCCATCACACAGGCGCATTCAATTACTTACTGCCGGACCCCATGCAACACACAGTCAGTCTCATATTCAAAGGTGTACTTCCCATAAACATCTACACCAGAAGGGTCCCAGCATACAGGGCCAGCACCATGGTGGTGTATGCTTTGCTCATTTGCTTTGCTTCATCTCCGTCTTCTTCGTGATCTTCCGAAATAACTTCTCCAGAAGTTCTTAAGAACACGAGGCTAGCTCTATGACCCTGCATGCTGTATCCAGCCACCATTCTCTCATCTTCCCCATCTTCTACACCCTGTGATCGCCGCCAACGGTCCAAAATACTCTCTTGAAATTACTTCAACTTAACCTCTGCTGAGAAGGCTCCATCACGCGAGTACATTCAAATACTCGCAGACCCATTTTCGGTCTCATCAAAGCCTTTCATATGGGTCGATCTACTCTTCGAAAATTATCCCATCCTCCTGAAAACTCCACCACCTTCAACAGGTCCACCACCTTCAACTACTTCACTTAAAGATTCAAGTACCAAAAATCCATTTTTCAAAACTCATTCCCACACCACACTCCGAGACTGTGTGCGTGAACGAGTCTCGAGGGGGCATTTGTAGAGAGGGAAAATTCCCGACCTATCACAAGCTGACACGTCACATTACCAAGCCCACAAAATACAGCCAATTACAAAGCACTATGTATTGCTGCTAGGTTTTGCTATCACTATTCAGAAGCCAACAGAAATTTGCCAAGTGTCATGCAAGAGCCAATCACGCATCAGCGCACGTGTAAGCGATGACTCAAGCAACCTCGCACGTGTAAGCGATGACTCAAGCAGCCTCGCACGTGTAAGCGATGACTTAAGCGGACCAATCAAGCTGTGACATGTGTCACCAATCAAGCTCCGCCACGTGTCGCTCACCCACCCCCAAACTCCTATAAATAGAAGCCTTCCTGAGACATTTAGGAGGACCAGAATTGAGAAGGGAAAAAGCTCTGCTGGAATCAAGCCTTGAAGCCTCCAGGAACTTCAAGAACTTCAACCCCAAAATCGGAGAACATTCAAAGCAGAATCATCCAGATCATCTGCCTAGATCCTAAAGTTTGCGGGAATTAAGCTCAAAGGTCCGAAAACATCAACAAATCATAAATCAGTGAAGCTCTACGGATTCAAGCCTCTAAAGCCCCGAAGAACTTCCACCACAAATCTTCAAATACAAAGAACATTCGAAGCAGAATCATCCAAACTATCTGCCTAGATCTCAAAGTTCACTGGAATCAAGCTCAAAAGCCTCCAGAAACCTCAAACAACCACAAATCAGTGAAGCTCCACGGATTCAAGCCTCTAAAGCCCCGGAGAATTCCACAACAAACCTTCGAAGACGATGAACGCCCAAAGAACACACGAAGAACACGAAGAACACAAAGAACACGAAGAACAAAGAATTTCTAACAAGCTCATAGCCAGAGATTCATTGTAATTCTGTTCCAAAGATCTTCGATCCATTCCTCAACCAAATTAAAGGATATCTTGTGTTCAAAACAAAATCACATCATCACAAATCCAATCAACAAATCTTTTAAGGAGATCGAATCAAAGGATAACTCTTTTGTAATCACAGAGAATTGTACCACACAATCATCAATACAAATTCGAATTTGTGAAACTATTTTCACTTGTTCGACTTTATTTCCAAGCGAGAGATTTAGTCGCTTACAGTTGGATTGGGTCTGTTGTGGGGTGGTCGGTGGTAGATTAACAGAAAGCCACAGAGGAGATGTGATGAAGATTTTGTGGGTTTGAAATGTTTATAAATTTGTTGATGCATGTGGTCTGTGGTTGCTGGTTTTGGGTTTGTGGATGAGTTTTGCTGATGGGTTTGTGGGTTGATGGTTTTTGTGGGTTTTGTTGACGCCATTGTTTTGCTGGATTTGTGGTTTTTGCTGATTCCATTGTTTTGCTGGGTTTGTGGATTTTGATTATGGTTGATGGTTACTGGGTTTTTGAGATTTGTTGGGTCGATGGTAAGGCTTTTTTTTTCCCCCTCTTTCTTCTGTTTGTTTTCTTGAGAAAGTCATTGTTCTTCAATTTTTTCTTCTTCTTCTCAGAATCTGAGAAAGGAAAGAGAGAGAATTTTAGGGAGAGGGATGAAAGAGAGGAGAGATGTAACGAACGTTACAAACCGTTTGAGGATAAGGACTGAGATGGTCAGTTTTTAAATGTTATGGACTTGATTGGTATTTCCTCAAACCTCAGGGTAGGATTGTGGAATTTACCCTAAAAAAAAATTGGAGATATAGAAAAAAAAAATTTCTTTATTTTTAAGAAGTCCCAAAGAATTAAGTAATACTAGAGATAATACAATTTTAAATACATGATTCTTATAAATATATGTGTCACTAATTCAGATAAGAAAATGCTAGAAATACTATAAATTTTACTTTTTTTTTATGCAAGATAAAAATTCTACTTTAACATAATCTAAGTGTATATGTATGTGAAACTCCCTCCTGTAGACTTGAACCCCATCTCTTGCCCCCTATACCCCACAAGTACTTATAATTGTAGAGTAACCATCGCACCAAAGGTATACGGTAGTTATAAATTTTACTTCAAAACCTTTACAAATTGATGTGACAATTAATATAATTTTTGGACGTCAAAAACCTATTAAATGCATTCTTGAATTACTTTTTATGATTGGTGATACATCTTTGTAAGCCTCTTATTGTAAAATTTATAATAGGAGAAAATTTAGTTACAAAATTGGTTGTAACCTAAAATTACAACTACTCAATATTTTTTACTGAAGATGAATTTTGACAAATCCACCATTAGATTACACATTCTACTTATATTCTCTGTACTTGCAAAATTTTTAAAAAATTAAAGATCAATAGTTATGTTATCAATAAATTATTTAAATTGCAAGTTTTTGTAGTTTAAAATTATGCATAAAATATAAGCTTATAGATCATATAATAAATAGTATCCAATTAACACAAAATTTTACATGTGTATTATGAGCGTAAAAAACACACAATTCAATGATTAAATTTCAAAATATGTAATAATATTTGTAAGGACACAATTCCTTCGCGGCCCAATAATGGTGTTGGGCTCGCATATGAAAGATCCCTCACAATATGATTTGTAGAGAGTGGGTTTGAAAAGCTAGCCGTTGGTCACGGGGCGATGCCCGGTCTTGATTTTAGAGGAATTCGTGTAGAAAAAGGATTTGGGCTTGAACATTTAAGCCCTACGGCGTCGCATCCTATGGGATGGGTCTCCTCGGACTTGATCCGAGGACCATTAAGGTCTTACCCCGGTTACCCGACGATGGGTTTTTTCTGTCATTTCCGGTGTTGTTTAGGTGTTCTCACCCATGTAGTCTCTCTTTTTTTTGGAGGTGGGATGGATCCCTTATAGATTTACTTGCTTTCTTCTTTTATACTCGTCTGCGTTAACTGTCCTTCGTCCACGTGTAGGGTCAACCTTTACAAGACTGATATTTGTCCCATCAGTCTAATCCCAGAATTGTTGGGGATGATTGATAAGACTGAAGAATACGGCTCTGCTAGGTGCAGAGTCTTATCTGGGAAGGGTCATAAGGGTAATTTTCCCAAGATATTTTAGGTCTCTTTTCAAGTTTAGTCCAATACCAGTTTTACCCCTTTATTCCGGTGGGATTTTGGGATCTGCCGAGGACTGAACTGTCCTCGACTGTATTCCAAAACAGTCTTGTGCTCTATGTTATCGGGCTTGGGCCATAGCTCTCCTCGGTTTGGGCCTTCGGACTCTCCACGAGCAAATGGGCCTGGCCCATAGATTATTGGGCCCCACAATATTTATTTTATTGAGTCAACAGTTAAATTTCAAAATATGTAGTAATATTTATTTTATTGAGTAAGGTTGTAGTCTTAGGCTGCAACTAATTTTGTAACTAAACTTTATACTTTATAATATCCCTAACATCATTCATTCAAATTCTTGTTTATTATCTTCTTGAAGTATCACTAATCACATTCACTACTACATCCTTTGTAATTTTTTTTTTTTAGTTGAATTTATTATAATTTTAGCATTTTTCTATAATAAAAATTACCCAAAAAAAAGAGATAAATATTATTTAAGTGATAACAAAAAAGTCCAAATATAATCACTTTATTGATTTGGAGTATCAAGGAGAGTTACTTTAGCAGTCCCAAGTGGACCTAAAAATTTCTCCCCTTTGACATTAACTTATAAGCCCAACTTTTAACTTTTAACTTTTATATCCAATGTTTATAATTCCAGTTTATAATTACAAAAATTAGGATCTTTTGTAAACCCAGTATAAAACACTAATATTACTATTTTCATGTGTTCTAATAAATATTATTGTTTACTAAAAAAAATTACTCCCTCCGTCCCACTTTGTTTGTCTTATTTGAAAAATCAAACTTTTTCAGGGAACATTATTTATTATCTTGTCTATCTTTTAAAAATGTATAAGTTTCTAAAACTACGCTTAAATAAATTTATCAAAAAATTGAATTAGTAAATTAATAGGGGTATAATAGGAACATTAGTAAATTAATGATTTTTATTTTTAGAAACAGAACAATATTTTGGAATATCCCTAAATGGAATAGAGGACAAACAAAGTGGGACAGAGGGAGTATATTCAACTTTTAAAATATCACTTTTTCTCACCTTTTTTTTTTTTTTTTTTTTAGTACAGTACACGCAGACTTTCCAGGAAAAAAAAATTCGACAAAAAAAAAATCAGCAAAAAGCTAGAAAATCTTGTGGGTAAAAGATTTCTAAACGTGGTGTTTATTGTATGCAGCAAAAGGGAACCCGTGCTTCAAGTCCATGGGCAACACAATTGGCTTGCTTGATAACAACAGAAAAGTTATATCTACAATAATGGAAGAGATAGATCAATGAGGTTTGATTGAGGAGTTTCGAATAGGCTCTATTACATTTAGAGCATCGCCTTCAAAGATAATATTGTTCAAACCCAAAAAAATGTGTAGAAGAGACAGAAAGTAATGCAGCTTTAGCTTCAACCCAAATTGGATCAATCTCCATTTGACTTCAATGCATGTCCACACATAAATAAAATTACCCAGATGATCACGGCAAACAGCAACTAGGTAGGAGTTCTCTGGCTTGATTGCAGGGTCGTATTACCCTTTAACCAGCCAAGTGGGAGTGGGGACCAAGAGTTATGTGGTGAATTTGTGTTTTGATGGATTGTGAAGTCCCAAGATTGTTTGTAAAAGAGGAAAATCTTATTCAGCTCTCGGGCAAGAAGGTCTCTTATTGACTTTGTTTCTATGGAAACTACATAGACCAATAATTTTGGAGCCTCTTCAGGGGAGAGGTTTAAGGGGGTTACTTGGATTTAGCAAGAGCTTAATCCAATACTCTGTGCTGGATAAGGTTAATCTGTTTAGGTAGATAGGCGGAGGCCATAAAGAGGAGAGCTAAACCAATTGGGTATAGGTAAATTGAGTTAAAAGATGGAAGGCTGATTCTTTTTTTACATTACAGAATGTGCAAGATTTGTCAATAGATAAGATGGAAGATGCAAAAGTAGACTTAATTTGTAGGGAGATTATTCCAAGCTATTTTTCACAACATTAGTTAAATCCAACACATATTTTGCATTCCAAATGAGATTCCAATCTCTTTTTATGAGGAGACTAGAGGAATCTAGAGTTGGATTATGTTCAGAATGACAGGCAAATTCTGTTGAGAAAATTCTTGAACTATTTGGAACCTAAATATGTTTGTCTTGTGGTTGTCTGGAAGATAGATGGATATTGAGGGTTTTCCTAGCTGTGAGTGAATAAAAAAGAGGCAATTTTTCCACTATCCCATTTGTAGGAATTTTGACAGATGAGATCAGAAATTCTATGGATGTTGTGGTTTGTTTGTGTGTGTTGGGGGGGGCGGGGGTGGTTGGGGGTGGTGTTGTTGGTGGGGTGGTGAATCCTTCAAGGGTGGGGATCCAAGGGTGATCCCAAATTGATGTGTCTCCCATTCCCAATTTTGGTACACAGACCCTTTTTGATGATTGATCTGGAATTGAGAATGCCTTTCCATTGCCATGAACTGCTTGCAGTTTTCTTTGCCTGCATAAATGGAAAGCCCTTCAAGTATTGGGCTTTTAAGAGGGAAGCCCATTTTTTATCCAACTCTAACATACCCCAAAACCACTAAAAATGACCAAAATACCTCTAAAATTGAAAATGACCAAAATATCCTCTAAATCTAAAAATGACCAAAATACCCATAAAACCTTTAAAAAATTAAAAATTAAAAAAAAAAACCTAAAAAATACCAAAATACCCCCGAAACATAAAAAATGACCAAAATACCCTTGAACCTAAAAATTAACCAAAATATCCCTTAAACCTTGAAAATGACCAAAATACCCCCGAAACCTAAAAATTACCAAAAATACATCCTAAACCTAAAAAATGACCAAAATACCCCCAAAACCTAAAAATTACCAAAATATCCCCTGTAAGGACGAGTTTCGTGGCGGACCGTAACAGTGTCGGGTTCGCACGTGAAAAGGCTCCTAACAATATCATTTGTAGAGCGTGGGTTTGGAAGGCTAGGCCTTGGTTGATAGGCGGTGGGTTTTTCACGGTGTTCGTACCAGTTTAAGTTTTCCTACACCCCTGGAGTCTTTCTCCTGGAGGTGAGCTGGGAGGCTCAGGTTTCTGGCCATTTTTCCCAGCCTACTTTTAAGATTACTTGGTTTTCCTTTTATACCCGCCTGTATCCATTTATCCTTCATCCACGTGTAGGGTCAATCTTTCTAAGGCTGATACTTGTCCCATCAGTCTATCCCCCAAAGTCGTTGGGGGTGGTTGTAGAAGCCAAAGAATGCGGCCCTGTCGGGTTCAGAACATTAAATGATAATAACAGCAGCTTTCCCCGGATATTTTAGATCTTTTTTCCGAGTTTCAGTTTTATACCATTTTTACCCTTCTTGATGAGGGGGAACTTTGGGTCTGCTGAGGACTGAACTACCCTCGGCGGTACCCAAAGGCTATTTTGTTGAACTTGGGCCATAATCCTCCTCGGCTTGACCCATAAATCATTTACGCCCTACATTAGCCCCTCAAAACCCGGCTGTCCAACCTCTGGGCTGGACAGGGGGGTTTTGGTGACGCCAAATCTCTTCCTGTGGCCCAATCCATTCGGCCTATTAAACATGCTGGCGGTTCCTCATATGCCTAAGAGATTCACCGGTCTACGAGATATTTTTTAATTTCACGCTTGAGGCGTTCTTATCGCTTGGGGTATCCAAAACGCGCTTTGAATAATCACTATTTACGAGACTACTTTAATTCGACGGTTTATTTTGATGGGGTGGAGAAGTGGAACCGGCGTGTTTGGGTTTGCTGGTTCCTTTGGAGATCTGAACCCATTAAATGCCCCCCGCTCCGCCCTCTGTATAAGTAGGACAGGAGGAGGTTATTGTTTTTACCAAAAATCCATTTTCATCCCCCTGCGACTCTGGAATACTTAGCCTCCCTTAGGATTCGGTTTACTCGCTGGTTTATACACTTAATCGTAAAATACTTTACCATAACAACAAGAGATGCAAAAGTCCCACCCCTCCCAAAAACGCCACGTTTCGATAAAGCTTATTATGGCTCGATCGGGACAAGGATGGCGAAGACTCAAAATCAACCTCATCCTTCTTTCAGTCAAAATCCGAAGCAGGGACTCGTCACGTCAAACTTTCGACGTGACTGAGTCGAGAACACCCAAGATCGTTACCATCCGGCTCCTCACGAGCGTACCTAATATGGCACCGGCGTGTTAGGAGTCAGGGCTGAGGCAAGGGCTAAGTGCTTTTGCTTCTCCCTCTTTTGCTCCTTGGTGCCCTCCCCCTCCCTCTTCTTATTGTCTTCCCAGCACCAGTTCCGCCCTGGTGCTGTTTCTTTTCTATCTTTTGTTCCTCTCTTTGTCTCTTCATCTCTCTCTCCTCTTCTCCTCCTTCTTTACTCATGTCCTCCATTTTCTTTATTCATCCCCTTCATCTTCGTCATTGATTTCTTCCTTACTATTTCCTTCTTCTTCATCCATTTTCTTTTTTAAAGTGAGTCCCTTTCTTAGTATGAGCAGCAATGAGGCAGAGATTGGAGAAACTTTGAAGACGAGTTTAAAAGACGCTTGACAGTTTACTTTTCTGTACTACAGATGTAATGGTTGCTTAGGCAGTTTACATTTTGTATAGGCTCGTTTGAGCCCCTTTTTGTATGTTGTAATAATTTTTTATATTAATAAAAATTGTTGTCTGCCTTATTTCGCATGTTATGTCTCTATGTTTTCATAAATTTGCAAGCGCTGCTCGGCACAATAATATAGCATCTAAATCAATGACGACTAAGACCAAAATATTTGATAATAAAATGATGTCGCCATAGCTTTAATAGAAGTGCTTGGCACAATAAGGCCGACCCGTAAAAAATAGTACTTACCCGGAACTAGCCGAGGAGAGAACCGAAGGCTTGATGCCGTGTGAGAAATAACCGTCCGAGGACATATCCCCTGCCAAATGAATAGCCCTCTTATACGACTAAATGCTGAGGCGTCCCACCACCTTCCTTACCCCCTTATTGGCCTTAACCTTCTATGGTGTTTAAGCCGTAGACGAAGTGACTTGACGTTTTTATCAAGTAGCCCATCTTACGAAATTCAAACCTTTACTTACCCAAGTATTTGGTTTCCCCGTAGGCTTGAGTCCGAGGACCATGCAAGACATAGGTTCTGTCCGACACTTGTAATTTTCATCTTTTGTACTTGGTTTCCCATAGGCTTGAGTCCGAGGACCATTCAAGACCTAGGTTCTGTCCCCGGGCCCTTGTGCTGAATCGGGCCTGGGCCGTGAGTTGACTGGGCCCAAAATTAGGGGGTATTTCCGTATTCTCAAGCCACGCGATATTTTCTGGGCGTCCTAGTATTCGAGGTGCGCCTTCTCGAGACTCCTCTAACTTCAGGGTTGCAGACGACGTTGGAAATCGAGCCAGAGACATTTTGTCTGTAGCGCTCCTTGGGACACTGCGTGAATTAAATGCTACTATCTTATCTTTTGATATAAATAGGAGAGAAAGTTACTTTTCCTACGCACAAATCCTTCAGCTTCCTCCTTTAGGAAATCATGTTTGAGGCGAGGGTTAGGGAAAAAGAACTTTCTCCATCGCGGAGGCGCCGTGTCCTCCCGAGACTCGAAGGAGTGATGCACGGGCCAAGAAAGCATAAACTTAACAGAAATTTACACTTCTACGGAGGGGGGAGGGTGTCTCCCCCCCTTTCAGTCAAAATCCGAAGCAGGTTCTGGTCATGCCAAATTTTTGGTATGTCCGAAGAAGGAATTTCCACCATCAGCACTGTCTACCTTGTAGCCGGCAAATTCTTGTGGGGGCTTCCCAACTTCCGGCTCCCTGCGCCTTTTCTGTAGATGGTGTTAGCCTGAGGTCAGGTTCTTTGGCTACCTGAGTTATGGACATGCAGAAGTGTCGAGGAATAGTTTCCTTAGACAACAACTTGGCGCAGTAGCCAACCTCTCCTCTGAGCTGTCCCCATGGCTTTCTCTCCACTCGCTTGTATTTTCCTTTACTTATGTAGTCAGCTTTAGTGTAAGCTTGTTTCAGCTTTTCATTGTACACTGTACTGTTCCTTTTTCTTAATAGAACATGAGTCCATTTCTCTATACATATCTTTCTTCTCCGTAACAACTACTTTATGCATGAATATGAAATGCAAGCTTGCTCTTAAGGATTTTCCGAGCAGAAAAAATGCTTTAATACAGGTTCCTACTAATTCAAACTCACAAATATTATCAAGTATAACAATGATAACTTTCAATAAATTGAATTCTTGGAACTAACCGGGATAAGCGCTGAGTACTACGCGATGCATGCTAGACCAATGTCCGAGAACGATAATTTCTAAATAATTCGTCTGAAAGGGTAGCTAAGTAGCGAGGGACTTTGATTGTGTTTTTGGGCAATGAATTGCGTCGTACCGGATCAACCCTTTTGACACTAGGGACTCGAGGGCAGATTGTGGAATCTATGCATTCAAGGTATTAACCCATCTGTGAACTAGGAGTCCTCCTTGGATGGATTTTGAGGTTTACGTGCCATAGTTGGTTCCACATCCAGGTAGTTGGTTTTCCCATAGGCTTGAGTCCGAGGACTATGCAATGCCTTGGTTCTGTCCAAAACCTAGTTTTCCACATCCAGGTAGTTGGTTTTCCCACAGGCTTGGGTCCGAGGACCATGCAATGCCTTGGTTCTGTCCAAAAGTTTTCCACATCCAGGTAGTTTGGTTTTCCCACAGGCTTGAGTCCGAGGACCATGCAATGCCTTGGTTCTGTCCAAAACCTAGTTTTCCACATCCAGGCTAGTTGCCTTGGTTCTGTCCAAAACCTAGTTTTCAGGCTTGGGTCCGAGGACCATGCAATGCCTTGGTTCTGTCCAAAACCTAGTTTTCCACATCCAGGTAGTTGGTTTTCCCACAGGCTTGGGTCCGAGGACCATGCAATGCCTTGGTTCTGTCCAAAACCTAGTTTTCCATATCCAGGTAGTTGGTTTTCCCACAGGCTTGAGTCCGAGGACCATGCAATGCCTTGGTTCTGTCCAAAACCTAGTTTTCATTACATCCAGGTAGTTGGTTTCTCCTGAGACTTGGGTCCGAGGACCATGCAATGACTTGGTTCTGTCCAAAACCTAGTTTTCCACATCCAGGTAGTTGGTTTTCCCACAGGCTTGGGTCCGAGGACCATGCAATGCCTTGGTTCTGTCCAAAACCTAGTTTTCCACATCCAGGTAGTTGGTTTTCCCAGGCTTGAGTCCGAGGACCATGCAATGCCTTGGTTCTGTCCAAAACCTAGTTTTCCACATCCAGGTAGTTGGTTTTCCCACAGGCTTGAGTCCGAGGACCAATGCCTTGGTTCTGTCCAAAACCTAGTTTTCCACATCCAGGTAGTTGGTTTCCCCTGAGGCTTGGGTCCGAGGACCATGCAATGCCTTGGTTCTGTCCAAAACCTAGTTTTCTCTTTGTATGGGGCCTTGGCTCGCCTTTAGCTCTAGGGGAGCTAGCTCTTCAGCCAAGCCCCTTGAGTTTATCTATACGGTTAACGTTACCAAGCGCCTAGCTTGTTCTGTACGAGGAGCTTTAGCTTTTAGGGGAGTCAGCTCTTTAGCTAAGCCCCTCGTCAAGAAACGTAGCCCCTAGTGAGATTTTATACTTGAACTCTATAACCAACGGTTAGAAATAACAGAGGAAGTGTTTCAACCTACCGCCTGCGCCAACACGCAAGCCTTTCCCACAGACGGCGCCAATTGTAAGGACGCGTTTCATGGCGGACCGTAACAGTGTCGGGTTCGCACGTGAAAAGGCCCCTAACAATATCATTTGTAGAGCGTGGGTTTGGAAGGCTAGGCCTTGGTTGATAGGCGGTGGGTTTTTCACGGTGTTCGTACCAGTTTAAGTTTTCCTACACCCCTGGAGTCTTTCTCCTGGAGGTGGGCTGGGAGGCTCAGGTTTCTGGCCATTTTTCCCAGCCTACTTTTAAGATTACTTGGTTTTCCTTTTATACCCGCCTGTATCCATTTATCCTTCATCCACGTGTAGGGTCAATCTTTCTAAGGCTGATACTTGTCCCATCAGTCTATCCCCCAAAGTCGTTGGGGGTGGTTGTAGAAGCCAAAGAATGCGGCCCTGTCGGGTTCAGAACATTAAATGATAATAACAGCAGCTTTCCCCGGATATTTTAGATCTTTTTTCCGAGTTTCAGTTTTATACCATTTTTACCCTTCTTGATGAGGGGGAACTTTGGGTCTGCCGAGGACTGAACTACCCTCGGCGGTACCCAAAGGCTATTTTGTTGAACTTGGGCCATAATCCTCCTCGGCTTGGCCCATAAATCATTTACGCCCTACATCCCCTAAACCTAAAAAATGACCAAAATAACCCGGAAGTCTAAAAAATGACCAAAATACCCCATAAACCTTAAAATTACCAAAATAACCCCCCCTAAACCTAAAAAATGATTGAAATACCCCCTAAACATAAAAATGACCAAATTACCCCCTAAAACCTAAAAATTACCCCCAAAACCTAAAAATTACCAAAATATCCCCTAAACCTAAAAAATGGCCAAAATAAACCCGAAGTCTAAAAAATGACCAAAATACCCCCTAAACCTTAAAATTACCAAAATAACCCCCCCTAAACCTAAAAAATTATTTAAATACCCCCCTAAACGTAAAAATGACCAAATTACCCCCCAAAACCTAAAAATTGACCAAAATACCCCCTAAAACAAAAAAAGATCAAAAGACCGTTGAAACCTAAAAATTAATTGAAATACCCCAGAAATCTAAAAAATGACCGAAATACCCCTGAAACCTAAATATGACCAAAATAACCCCTAAACTTAGAAAAAGACCAAAAGATCCCCGTAACCAAAAAAATGACCAAAATACCCCGAAACCTATAAAAAGACAAAAATTACCCTTAAACCTGTAAGATGATAAAAATACACCGTAAACCTAAAAATTAACCAAAATCCCCCCTAAAACTAAAAAATGACCAAAATACTCCCTAAACATATAAAAAAAATGACCAAAATACCCCCTAAACCTAAAAAATGACTGAAATACATGTGGAAGGTGTCAAATGGTCATTTTAGAGGTTTTGGGTTTATTTGGGTCATTTTAAAGGTTTAGAAGTATTTTTGACATTTTATAGGTTTGAGGGTATTTTGGTCATTTTTTAGATTTCAGTGGTATTTTGATCATTTTTTAGGTTTAGGGGGTATTTCGGTCATTTTTTAGGTTTACGTAGTATTTTGGTTAATTTTTAGGTTTCGGGGGTATTTTTGTCATTTTTTTTAGGTTTTAGGGGTATTTCAATCATTTTTTAGGTTTAGGGGTATTTTGGTAATTTTAGGTTTCAGGAGTATTTTGGTCAATTTTTAGGTTTCGCAGGTATTTTAGTCATTTTTTAGATTTTGGGGGGTATTTTAGTTATTTTTTGGTTTTAGGAGTATTTCATTCAATTTTTAGGTTTAGCGGGTATTTTGGTCAATTTTTATGTTTTGGGGATATTTTGATCATTTTTTAGATTTTAGGGGTATTTTGGTCATTTTTAGGTTTCAGGAGTATTGTGGTCATTTTTAGGTTTTGAGGGTATTTCGGTCATTTTATTAGGTTTAGGGAGTATTTTGGTAATTTTTAGGTTTCGGAGGTATTTTAGTCATTTTTTTAGTTTCTGAGGTATTTCAATCATTTTTTAGGTTTCGGGAGTGTTTTGGTCATTTTTTAGGTTTCAGGAGTATTTTGGTCATTTTTAGTGGTTTTTTAAAGCATATTTGGTCTTTTTTAGGTTTAGGGGGTATTTTGGTAAATTTAAATGATTTCATGAGTACTTTGGTCATTTTCAAGTTTTAGTGGCATTTTAGTAATTTTGATTATTGGGTAATTAAGTGGGTTGGGGTTTATCCATAATAACTCAATTAGGTTGGGTTTGAGTTAGAAGTAAATAATTAAATGGGTAAATGCGTTTTATAACCCAACCCAATTATGCCTACCCCAAACCCACCCATTTGATACTCTTCCTACTTGATTGCTTCAGCAAGGGTCATGTTTACTAACACTGATTGGTTTGCCTTTGTGCCATCCATATTCTTATGCAAATGTTTTTAATAACATAACCAATTATTATTGAATGTTTAAAAACGTGTATAAACACCCTTGAACGTTTAGACCCCCAAAATACTACTTAACCAATTCAAGCAATATGTCAAACAACTAGTGTGCGGAAACTTAACATATGCTATAATATGAAATTGGTTAAAAACTATCTAA
This sequence comes from Quercus lobata, assembly GCF_001633185.2. Classification (NCBI taxonomy): domain Eukaryota; kingdom Viridiplantae; phylum Streptophyta; class Magnoliopsida; order Fagales; family Fagaceae; genus Quercus; species Quercus lobata. The sequence goes on along the minus strand of NC_044915.1, from coordinate 13,916,388 downwards.
GCCATAACAAGATAAAATCCACAGCAGATAATAAAAAGGCAAAGATAGAGAGGAAGGAAGATGCAAACACAAAGACAACACGCAATGTGTTATCGAAGAGGAAACCGAAGCTCTCGGCGTAAAACCTCTCCGCCGCCCTCCAAGCGGTAAACAATCCACTAGAAAATACAGTTGGGATACAAGGACAGCAATAGACCCTCCAAGCCTAATCTACCCAGTGCACCTAAGCCCTCCAAGCTTCTTGCTCCAACGAGGTTGCGCCGAACCTTTTTCTTTTCTACCTTCCCGGATTCCGCTACTAGACCGTAGCATCAACCAATGAAGATTGGTTCCTTCCTAACTGCTTCCCAAAAATCCAAACAACTGTCTTACAGTGATGATGATGGTGAGAACCAGGTTTGGTATAATGTCTCTCAAGGATTTGACAATGGAGAGGAAGAGAGTTGAGGAATTTGAAGAGACTCTAAGGTATAGATTGTGGGTGAAACAATCTGGTTTTTCTTTAGGGTTTCTCTCTCAAAATTCTCTCTGGAAGCTCTCTTACAATCGTGGGTAAAAAGGGTATTTATACTAGAGTGGGAGAGGAATGTGAAACGTCAGGTTTTACAAAACAGGGGTGGCTCGCGGCTTGACCTCGCGGCTTGACTAAGTCGCGAGATCCAGTCGCGAGTTAACCATATGGTCAGTTGTCCTATTTTGTCCTGTAGTGCTCCAGCTAGCATGACTGTTCATCTTCCAGCATGCTTGGCACGTGTGCTGCGTCTGGCGGCTTGCAGCCGCGAGTCACCCGCGAGTCCCAGCCACGAGTCTCTGTTTTCTTGCACACTTTTGAGCAATCTTCACTCTATCTCACTCACTACCCTTACATCAAACCCACCTAAATACAGGGTTACTAAATGCTGAATTACAAGCAAATTTGGCACGGAATAAAGCCAATTAGATGGTTGAATAAATTCAACCTTACAATCTCCCCCTTTGGCTATTCCGTGACAAAACCCTAAAACAGACTCTAAACTTAACATGTGAGATGGGAACAGTTGAACAAAACTCACTCACACCTAACTCTAGAAGCTGTGAAGCACTTGAATCATATGAACATAATACTCCTGAAATACAACAATACACCATGATCATTGTAAGCAGAAAATTATAAAATGCATATGAAACAGGCAATATGTGATCAAACAAAGATGGAGTTAAGAAACAAATCATGGCTTGATCAACCAAGTGAACACCACAAGGTAGTGATCACAGTGCTTATTCACACTTGGAATGAACACAAGGACATACAAGTTAACAAGCACAAGGCAAGACACTTGTATGCTCAACACTCAACCAATGCATAACACACAAGGTATATGCATCTAGGAACAATCCTACAAGGGTACAAGAGTGACAGTACATAAAACAAAATGCAAGACATTTAGATTAAAGTACTGATTTCAACATAGCATAAAGGCTGCAATAAGCAAGGTACAAACCATAAAGCCTACAAACTTATGCATAAAACATTAACCCTAAAAGCTTACAAAAGCACATGGGTACAAACACAAAAACATCCTGAATAACATCATCAAAATATATTAAAGTTTAAATCAAGAGTATAAGTAATGAGTTAGAAACAACTATACACCAAAACACAGTGTATCAAAACCATAAAAAAAAAACACTAAAAGTACCCAAAACATAAACATATATAAACAAAGTCTCTGATTTTGACAATTCCCCCTCAACACATTACTCCCCCTTAAGAGCTGCTTTTCTGCTTCTCAATCATCAATGACATTATCAACAGAAAGAAACTTCTCCCCCTTTTTGACAGGAATGGCCAAAGGGTCACTGTTCAGGCTGAGTGGTGAAGCTGTCAAGTTTTGCAGACAAGACATCAATCTGGTCCTGCATGGCTCTCATCCTCTCAGAGTGCTCAGTCTGGACTTCCCTGGTCCCATCAAGTCGTTCCAGAATGATTTGGAAAGCATCTGGAGGTGTATCTGAAGAAGTTGATGCTCTAGACCTTTTGCCACTCCTCTTGGGTGTTGAGGTTGATGCATGCCCTGCTGCCTCTGCTTCAGTTTCCATTGGGACACCTTCTCCTTCATCACCTTCATCTTCTTCTCTTGGAAGCCTAACACTTATCCTTTTGCAGGTAAGCTTGTTAATTGCAGAAGGTGTGGACATGGGACTGATGTCTTGAGGGATTGGAACACCCTTCCTTCTAAAAATCCTCATCAACAAACTGGGAAAGATCAATTTTGGCCTAGAGGTTGTTCTTGTCTCATCCACAATGGTGTCATATATGTGGGAACTTATGTCTATGAAATTCTTTTCTTTGAGATCCATCAGAAAGATTGCTCTAGCACAATTGATTGTAGTCAACTTCTTAATGGGATAGAGGTTAAACATCATGATGATTGTTAGACACCTCATGTCCACTGGAAAGACAGTGGTATTCAAACATTTTCCTTCTCTCTGCCCACCTATCCTTTGTTGAACTGTTTCAATAGAAACACTCCTATCCTTGTAGTTGATAAATTCCTCATTTTCTAATCCTTCAAGCCCTAATGCATCATCTATGACATGTGCATCCAAAATGAATTCTTTTCCTCTAACCCAGCAACTTAACTCATTCTCCTTTATCACAGCATTTGAGTAAAATTCCCTAATCAGGGGTTCACACACTACAGGGAAATCACTCAGAAGTTTTTCCCATCCTCTTCCTTCAAAACAGCTGGGGATAAAGGTTTGTCTCAAGTCCTCCAAATCTACAAATCTTTCTTGAATAATTCCTGCTTTCAAGAAGTTATCCTTGTATCTCTCAAAGTGATGAACTGACCTAAACAGTTTAGAATCCATTTTCAATCTTTTGTCAGCCTTCTTTGCAGGAGTTTTCTTCTTCAAAGGTGAGGGAGCCATCTGTGAACAATCAGAAGAGGCCACAACAGCATAGAACAATATATGTGCAAAACTAGTCAGTACCATGTAATTAACAAAGAGATTTCATCCATACAAATGAACTTGGAACATTTAAACACAAGCTACTAAGATCAATCACATGGATAAACAAGCCTAAGATAGGAAACACATATAAAATCATTAGATATAGAAACTATCTTAAAGGCAGATATATGTCAATGAGACAGATAATGGAAAATGATATGGCACATAAACAGCATTGTGAAACTAACAAATGCACCCAATGGATTTACACAAAAGAGCATGCACATTCAGCACAATAAAACACACAGCCTCAAATGGAACATTTTGAAACAACTCAACAGCTCAAGTTCAGATAAAATAAAAGAAACACTTAGCTAAGCACAGGATGAAGAGCAATAAGGAAACAACTAAGATCAAATCAAATTCTAGCAGCAGCATTCGCAAGCTAAGCATGAATAAAGAGCAATATCCGAAACACAAACCCATTTCTAAAACATAAGCATATGCGAAAAATTAAGGGGAAAAACACAGAATCAAGTAGAAATGAGTTCAAAACTGAAAACCCATACCTGAGACTTGAAGAATTCGAGCAACAATGGAGATTGGAGATGAGAGCAAGGAGTGTTTAGGAGGGAGATAGTTTAGAGAGAAGATGAACAGTCACAAAAGTTCGAAGGAAAACTGAAAAAGGTTTAAAAACTTCTCCTGTTTCTGCCAAACACGCGATTTTCGCGACTTGATTAAGTCGCCACACAGTCGCCAGCTCAAGCCGCCAAAGCACTCAAGAACAAAAATTTGAAAAATTTTTCTAAGTGTTTTTCGCGACTGGAAGGTCTACCTGCGAGTGAGTCGCGAGCTGAGCCGCGAAAATCTCTGAATGAACCTCGCGACTGGACCTTCCACTCGCGAACAAGTCGCCAAAAATGACCAGCGAAGATGCGACTGAGGCTCGCGACTTGACATACTCGCGACTGAGCCGCCAAAACAGGGCAAAACTGGATTTTTGAAATTTTCAGATTTTTCAAACAAAATACTTTCCAAAAACACCTAAAACACTCAAAAATCCTTTTGTGCTTGAATTAACAAAGATTGAGCATGTGAAAACACATTTCATCAAGTACAATCACACAAATGAATATGGCATTTATTGAACATAAACTTGTGTGTTGTGTGTGGATATCAACAATGAGATAGTCCTTAGTCTAATGTGAAGTTTCAATGATCAATTCAACCAAGACATACACAATTAGCACTAGATCATGTGACCCATCTCAATTATAGAAATATGTATATATGACCTCCCACAAAACTTGATTACATAACTTGGAGTTTTACATTTGACTCCACTTTTAATCATAACATTTGATCTTTTTGATCTTTTGAGGCAATCACCTCTCATTGTGAGAGTGATATTTGACATTTCACTTTAATGAACAAGCCTTTGGTTTTTTGAATAAACATTTTCTTTAATATAAAGTCGCTTACCCTTTTTCCTAGTCGAATACTAGAATGTGCGACAGGCTTTTGCAGCTCAATATCTCTTTTCATTTGGAGATTTACATTTGGTGAGCTCTTTTTAACAAAACAAAAATAAAGAGTGGGAAGATATATAGACACAAGTCTATGCATGTCTCAAGATCAACATAACCATTCACTAATCATTCATGACAAGTTTGAAGATCTATTTACAACAATCACATAGATTTCAAAATTTTTCCCACATTGATATGAGTGCATGAAAACAAGCAATGCTCGAAAATGCACAAAGCCATTAGCACAAAGGTACAAGGCAAAACAAGTTTTGAGACAAAAACTCAACAAAGTCAATCAAGCTTTTTGATTTTCTAATTTTTTTTATGTGATTTTTGGATTTTTGACATAAGAAACAAAAAGATTGATAAGACAAAATTAAAAATATGCACAAGTAGACAAACAAACAACCAACAGCAAAAATAGCAAGCAAAACAAACAAACATTGTCACAAAGCATAGGAAGTATTAATGCATGGACATGTTGTAATGCTTATGCATGAGTACCCCTTTTCACCCACACGTCACTTGCATTTGGGGTGATTTCCTTATAGGATTGGGTACGAGAGTTAGGGCTTTCAAACCTTCGTGAGAAGCTTTCCAAGCAGTTGGTGAATGCACCAATCATCTTCATCACGTTCATCATTCCGGGATCACCATTCTGATCTCTAGATTGATCACCTGCCCAAATTCTTCTATCATTTCTAGGTCCTCCTGACCTTTGAGGAGTTGCACTATTCTTTGCTCTCAGCTTTTGGCAATTTGGTCGAGTATGCCCTTGAAGTCCGCAATAATGACACACATAAGTTGCTCTAGGACCTCTTTGTGGTCGTGGGCGTGACTTGGCACGAGATTCAGACCTGCCCACAGATTGATTACGGGGATTCAGCATCCGTTGGTTCACCACATTCTTCTTCTCCTCCACCTCGAGCTTCTCACCAGTAGGGTCAGCTACAACTGGATCTTTGGCCTTTACAAACTTCACTTCTTTAGTGACATTTCCAGATGAACCACTTCCTCCGGTATATCCCAATCCTGATTTGTCTGAAAAGCTCTTTTAAGATGAGATAACATCATCTAGCTTCTTGGTGGTGACCCTCTCTATTTTAGCATTTGCTTGCACAACCTCATTCTCAAGAAATCTCACTTTCGTGTAAGTTTCGGACAACTCACCATTCAGTGTTTTTATCTCACATTTGGCCTCCCTATATCGGATTAGGAGACTTTTGTAGTCCTCCTCAGCTTTCTTCATTTTTCTCACAGCAGCCTTGGCCACCCTTGTGTACTCCCCCGACTTCTCCAAGAGTGAGTTATAATTCTCCTGAAGATTTGCTGTGCTTTCATCTTCTTCAGCATCCGATTTTTCAACAATTCCTAGTGATTCATCATCACTATGTTCTCCAAGGTCTCGTACAAGCAGATTCAACTCATCTGAAGACTCAACATGAGCAATAGTCATAAAAGCCGAATAGTTCCCCTCTCCATCACAGCTCTCTTTAGATTCTGAGTCAGACGAATCCGAGTCACTCAAGGTCGTGGCATACACTTTACCTTTCGATTTCAAATAATTCGGACATTCCTTCTTAAAGTGTCCATGCCCGTTACATTTGAAACAAGTGACACCTTGTGTAGGTTGGGATTCTTTTCCATCTTTCCTTTTGAATTCCCTTTTCTCCCTTCCAGAACTTTGGAATTTTCTTTTATCATCAAATTTGTCATTATTTTTGAATTTCAAGAACTTTCTGAAATTTTTGACAAGGTAAGCAACATCTTTGTCAACCACATCTTCTCTCGATGAGTCTTGATCTTCCACCTTCTCATTAATGGTCTTTAGAGCAAGAGATTTCCTCTTCCGTTGATTGGGCAGCGACATCTCATAAGTCTGCAGAGAACCAACCAGCTCCTGTACTTTGATGTCATCAAGGTCCTTGCTCTTTTCAATTGCTGTCACTTTAGCACGAAAACTTTCCAGCAATGATCGAAGGATCTTCCTTACAATCTTTAAGTCCTCCGTTTTCTCCCCCAAGTTGAACTTATTGACCACCACCTCATTTAGCTTCCCATAGAAAGAGTCAAAAGACTCATCCTCACTCATTTTGAGCTCCTCAAACCGAGTGGTCAGCATTTGCAACTTGGTGTCTTTCACTTTCTTCGTGCCTTCATAGGTGATTTCCAAAATCTCTCATGCTTCTTTGGCAACGGTAATATGAGAAATCCTGTGAAATTCATCTGGAGACACACCACAGAAAACAGCATTGAGTGCTTTACTGTTAGCATTAGATGCAGCAAGTGCTGCCTTATCCCATGTGGATTTGGCTACCTCAGGTTTGGTCCAACCAATCTCAACAGCATCCCAAACGGATTCATCAATAGAATACAGAAAAGCTCTCATGCGAACCTTCCAAAAAGCATAATTACTACCATCAAAATATGGAGGTGCATTTAGGGATTGAGACCTATCCATCTCAAAAGGGAGTCAAGGATCACACAATGGTAATGAAACCAATAGCAGTGTACCCGCTCTGATACCAATTGAAAGTTCAAAAACGTGTATAAACACCCTTGAACGTTTAGACCCCCAAAATACTACTTAACCAATTCAAGCAATATGTCAAACAACTAGTGTGCGGAAACTTAACATATGCTATAATATGAAATTGGTTAAAAACTATCTAAGCCATAACAAGATAAAATCCACAGCAGATAATAAAAAGGCAAAGATAGAGAGGAAGGAAGATGTAAACACAAAGACAACACGCGATGTGTTATCGAAGAGGAAACCGAAGCCCTCGGCGTAAAACCTCTCCGCCGCCCTCCAAGCGGTAAACAATCCACTAGAAAATACAGTTGGGATACAAGGACAGCAATAGACCCTCCAAGCCTAATCTATCCAGTGCACCTAAGCCCTCCAAGCTTCTTGCTCCAACGAGGTTGCGCCGAACCTTTTTTCTTTTCTAGTTTCCCGGATTCCGCTACTAGACCGTAGCATCAACCAATGAAGATTGGTTCCTTCCTAACTGCTTCCCAAAAATCCAAACAACTGTCTCACAGTGATGATGATAGTGAGAACCAGGTTTGGTATAATGCCTCTCAAGGATTTGACAGGAGAGGAAGAGAGTTGAGGAATTTGAAGAGACTCTAAGGTATAGATTGTGGGTGAAACAATCTGGTTTTTCTTTAGGGTTTCTCTCTCAAAATTCTCTCTGAAAGCTCTCTTACAATCGTGGGTAAAATGGGTATTTATACTGGAGTGGAAGAGGAATGTGAAACGTCAGGTTTTACAAAACACGGGTGGCTCGCGGCTTGACCTCGCGGCTTGACTAAGTCACGAGATCCAGTCGCGAGTTAACCGTATGGCCAGTTGTCCTGTTTTGTCTTGTAGTGCTCCAGCTAGCATGACTGTTCATCTTCCAGCATGCTTGGCACGTGTGCTGCGTCTGACGGCTTGCAGCCGCGAGTCACCCGCGAGTCCCAACCGCGAGCCTCTGTTTTCTTGCACACTTTTGAGCAATCTTCACTCTATCTCACTCACTACCCTTACATCAAACCCACCTAAATACAAGGTTACTAAATGCTGAATTACAAGCAAATTTGGCACGGAATAAAACCAATTAGATGGTTGAATAAATTCAACCTTACAATTATCATTATCAAAACAGTGTCCTCAAAAGATTCTAGCTGAAGAGACACGACAATGGTGAATACAGCATTTGTTGTTGTTTAAATAGTCCATTGGCCCAAATAGATTCTCCAACCGGCAGCATCCAAGAAATTCAGAAGCGACCACATTAAATTGTGAAGGACACATAATTGTCCAGCTGGGCTAGCAAGCCTAGTTACGCCAAAGTTTGAATTTGAAATGCTGGGCTTGGAACCTGCATGCCTGCCTATCCTGCTATGCAAGATTGATTCCTTTTCTAACAGAATTGTGTCACTTTCCAAATTTTAAATGGCAAATTTGTTTGTATCTTCATGCTCTGACAAATTTTTATTTTTTTACCTCGTCATAAAATAGACTACTACAGCACATTTTATCATTTGGCATTTTCATACAAGTACAAAATCATTTTGGTCTGGTATTCAGCAGTAAAAAAATCTACAAATCTCAAAATTGTCACGCAAGACAGATCAAACTTAAGCTTAGCAGGGGGAGTTACATTGTATCGAAAATTGATGAATTCCAATCAGTACATAAATTATATGTATTAAAGAATGACAAGTCCCAATCAATTAAACAGGGAAGCCGGGGAACATTTAGAACATTGTGAAAGAAAAATGCAAGTCAAAATCACTGAAGATTCATATCAACAAGACTAATCTTACAGACCTAAGCACTCAACCACAAACCTCACTAAGAGAAATCAACATAGAAGGGGCATCCTAAATGAAAACACCTAGCGGAAAATGGGAATTAAAGCACAGACAATCATCAACATGGTGAAGAACAGCCTTGATCTACCCATGATTGAAGTTGCCAAAGAGATATCTTCTGGCCTGCAAGAAGAAAAGTGAAAGAAAAAAAAAAAAAATTAGAATTGTCCTCTCAGTCTCAGATACAAAAATGAAGAATATTTTAGCACAAATGAGTCATATGTACATACTTCTGCAATTTGCTAAGGGCACCGCAATAGAGAGCATTGTCTGGCATGGGCAACTCAGTTTTGTTAGTAGCCTCCGGATTCACAACCCTAACATATGTTTCTTGGCCAAGATACCACGAGTCAAGGTTTTCTGTTCTCAGGTTCCAGACTCCAACATTGTCGAGAGATATCAAAATTGCTGTCCATGCTCCAGGATAAACCTAGACAACAAGAGAGAGAGAGAGAGAGAGATTATAATCAAAGCATTAGTACCATATAATATTAGGAGAGCTTTTGGAGTTCAGTCATCTGCTCCTTGACATCCATAGGCTAAAGACCCTAAACAATACCAAATCAGATATATATTGACCAACAATTTACAGTTTAAATCATTTTAATCTCAAGTTGGGAGTTATTGTATGGCCTAGTGACTATGGTCCACTATACAGACATTGGAGACCCATACTGAGGAATCCAAACTGTATTTTAAGGTTGACAAGCCAGTAATATGTTGATTTTGATAGCAACACCCAAAAACAAGATCATTAACATTCAAATATGCATGTCAATCAAGTGCTATAGTTGCTAGAAGATTACAAGTCAAAATTAAAGAGTAACTGAAGGTCGAGTCTTAAAGGTACCAAATAAGACTAACAGCACAACAGTGTCAAGCATATACCTGTGTTGTGGAGCGGGCTATTCCATCCCACTTGTTATATGTGCCCCTGCTATTCTCTGTCCATTCACCATAATCCATCCTACAATATTTCAATCAAACTACAGCTTTAAACGCATGTAGAGAGGGAGAGAGAGAGAGAGAGAAAAACCATCTAGACATGTTGATAATGAAGCAGAATAAAAATAAAAAATCCCTACCCCACAACAAAAAATGCATATCCGCTCATGTGATAGCTCTGCACCTTCGTGTCATTATTCTGTAGTATGACTTCCATAAATCCTCTAAATGTTCCATTAATAACAGATGTTTCCATCCGAGGTGCTCCTGTAAGTGGCCTAGTGGGGAAATCAAGCTTGTATACTCCCTTCACCTTGTACTGGTCAGCAAGCCTGATTGGTGTTGAAGGATTGACAAACGAGATTCCACTAAGTGTTGTCCGCCGTTTCCCATTAATTGTCACAGGTGGCTTGTTTTTTAACACATAAATTTCAGTCACATTGATTGTGCCATATCTAAAAGAACCCTGCGGATTAGGGCGAGCACCACTAGCAGATACATTCCATCTGCAAATTTGACAATAGAGACCTCAAATATAAGTTAAAGTAGATAACCAATTCTCAGTAGTCCATCAATTCTCTAAACTAAACTTTGAGTTGACTTAATATTTGTTCTGATTTGATAACAGAATATATTATGAAACTATCAGATGATTTTCTGAGTTATCTGGTCATTGTTCTATTTTATATCACTTCAGAGTGACAATTTAATCTTCATTTTGAAACAGAAACTTAAACAAAGAATTCATATTAGTAAAGAATCTCAGACCAGAAAACTTCTTAGAATGCTCTAAAAGGTGTCACTGTGGTTAAGACACAGGAAGACAGCAAAAAGCATATTATATTAGCAAGCAAGATGTGTGCATGCAATTAAATCATGGTGTTAATAGACCTTATGGATCTTGCTTGGTTCATTGAGAAAGTCTTGTCAAATTCATCATTTGGTGAGTCTGGAAGGGGACCTTTTGCCTTTCCCTTGGAATTTGTATAATGCAAGATGGCAACACCAGTAACTCTTTTCCATAGTGATTCATTCACAAACCTAGCGCTTGCGACAATGTAGTAATCAGTACTTGCATTCTGATCCGTCGTTAACAAAAAAGAATAAGATTGTCCAACATGTATATCTAAGCTAGTGTAATTCTGTTGCACAGTATATGATCCCTCTGTCTCTGCTAGAAGTAGATTATGGCTCTGGATCCTGAAATTGAGACTAGTTGACACTCCAACATTGTGTACACGAATGCGATAAGTTCTCCCTGTCCAAAATCATGATGCTGTCATTTAAAAGTTTTAATAGCTCAACCACAGTAAAAATAAAAATAAAAATAAAAAAAAATAAAATGATGATGATGATGATGATAATAATAACAAAACAAAACATCAAGTTCCATTGTTAATCTCAGACAGAGGACCTCCCAGTAGATAATAAGTTAAAGCATCAATACACATATTCAAACAACATCCTATTACAGTTAGTTGATTGGTGTACTCATGCTGCATGCATAACATCCGAGACAAGAACCTTTTCCCTTTCATATTGTAATCTTTTTTCCCTTTTTTTTGTTCCTAGAACAGCACATTCCTTAAAAACCACCCTCTCTCTTTATGGGAAAGAAAGTGTTTGTGACTCCCTCCTATGTGATAGAGAATTCAGAGGATAAACCAAAACCTCACAGGAAAGAAGATTTCAGCAGATTCATTTGGAACGAAACAAGAGCACAGGTCCAAAAGCAGTATAAAACAAAGCTACTACACTGATCATACTCAAATTAAGCCAACAACTCATATAACATGGTATAATCTACATTATTTTGAGCACTCTGCATGCATCTAAGACATCTTCATAATTAAGAAGGTTGAAAGCAAACGCAATGCACCACCTCAAAAGAGGTTCAAAGTTTACTAGAAGAAATCATTCGTTTGACAATGTGGCTCATAGTATTAAACCATTTTGCATGAAGCACAAAACTAAAAACAGAGTCTGCTAATCATGTCACCTGGGTGGACTTCAATTGTTTCATATTCAATGCCATCTGGGACAAGCGTATCGTTATATCTGTAAGGGCCTTTCCCATTAATAAGAACTCCATCTGGCATTCCAAGATCTTTCCCTGCATCAAGAGCCTTCCTCAAAGCCTACATTCCAAAAAAAGAACCAGCATACACATTGCTAGTGTTAGGGTCATTTACTAAGAGTTATAAAATTCCTTATTGTGCTTTAGGCATTCAGTCTTTAACACACATTAATCTCTAACACATACCAACATGGAAAATTAAAACTATTCAACAAACACTAACCGTATGGTTCCGGGTGTACCAATCACCAATCATAATGGTTATATCCCCATCAGGGGTTCCAAAAGGAATTGGAATTATGTCCCGGTTATTGATAATAAAACCGCCATACCCTCCTGATGCTCTCTGGAAATTGAGAGATGGAAAATAGAAGAAGCTCCCAATCTGATCCTTAACCTGAAATTGGTAAGTCCAGTTCCACTTTGGAGGAATAGGACAATTCGTGCCCAATACTCCATCTTGCCATGAACTACGCCGCTGTTGAATCCCGGACCTATCACACCCACCAAAATCCACACACTCAATCACTGAAAATTTATAATTTTTCTTATGAACTTTCATGAGAAATTACAGTAAATCCTACCAATGAATGAGGAGATTCTCGTCCAATTTGTTTCGAACATTGACGACGACATTGTTGTTAGTAGTCGAATTAATAGTAGGACCCGGAAACTTGCCATTAATAGCTATAACCTACAAAGTATTACAGATATAAGAACACAAAGCTCAAAGCTTGGCAGCTGATAACACTAAACTACTACATTTAGCTTAGAAAACGAAAATGCAAAGCACATTATGTAGATCTAGAACTAAAAATTTAAACTTTAGGAAATATAAAGCCAACCCATTTTTCATCCATGAAAATTAAACAGACCCACATGAAAATTTTAACTAAAAGTAGCGAGAGAAAGTAGATACTCTAGAGAGAGAAAGAGATCTGAGGAATAAACCTGTTGGGGTATACCCAGAGGAGAGGCAGTGATGTAAGAGACCTCAAACTCGTAGTTCACAAATGGATCCGCAGCATAACACAAGCTCACAAACAAGGTAATGTGGATTAATAACACGGATAAAAAGCTACAGAGCGCCATTTTTTTTTTTTTTTGAGACTTTTGAATTTGTGTGTAAGAGATTTTTAGAGCCAATCTTTGTCTAGCTTTTGTGTTGTTTTACATTATCAGAAAGAGAAGGAAGAAGTGACTAGAGCCCCTAGAGAGAGCAGAGAGTGTGTGTCAGTGAGAGAGACAGAGAGAGAAAAAGGAGAGAACGGCTCTATTTCACATCACTTTATTGTTATTATTATTGTGTGTTGAGTGTTGGGTATTGAATTGTGCTGTTTTTTTGGGCTAAGTTAAAGTTTAGACAGTTTGATGAGAGAGAGAGAGAGCACTTTATTTGGTTTTTTTGAAGATTGATACAATTGTCCTGTCCTCCATTATTTATTTTTATTTTTATTTTATATTTCATTCTTGTGCTTAGGTTCAATTTCTATGTGTTAAAAATAGGTATATTTTTTAAATTATAGAGAATTTTAAAATGTAAATATTCTTACATCAATTATAAATGGGTATTTCTCTCAAAAAAAAAAAAATCTTATTAACAAGTGTCTATAGGACAATTATTAATAAATTATTATAGAAAAATTTTAATACCACTTTTATAAAAATATATAAAGTAATAAATATAATTAATTATATATATATAATTAGTCTTTCAAAATATATTTTGAAAATCAATATTTATAAGGTATATGTTAAATTTTTTTTTTCCATTATAAATATGTGCATAAAATATAGTGAACGTAAACAAAATATTTTAGCTGGATAAAAATACTCCAGCCAGCTTTTGTCGGTCACCACTCATCACTGGTACGAGCATATGCATGAGAAAGAGAAAGAGAAAGAGAGGAAGTGACAGGTAGCGTAGCCAGTTCAAATTAAAAGTAGAAGTTCATATACACCACACCCACGCACACGCCCACACATGTAATCGTTTAATTTGACTGTTGTCTGCCAACTATTTTCAAAAGGAAGAAACTCGTTACAATATACAAAATTCAATACCAACAACGTTCAGATCTGTGTGAAAGCGCCGCATGATTTCCTGTGTTGCCAGCCGTGACCCATTTTCCACGTGTGGGGCCCCTACGCCCAAAAATTTGGGTGGCGGGCTGTCTGTTTAAGTGTTTACATTACACATCTTATTCAATCCACAGCAGCTGCTACTAGTAACCGTTTGATTCTGGTTTTGACAATTTTTGTAATTTAAGAATTTTTTTTTTTTTTTTATGAATATCTGAACCCGACTTTTATCCTTTACATTTTTCAAGAATTTTATATTTGTAAAGTAATAATTTCGATAAAAATATATGGTGGTGTAATCTAATAACTATGTTAGTAGATAAAAAATTTCGTTCTTATTTGAATGGTGAGATTATTTTTTATTCACTAGTCACATTAAGTGTCCATTTGGTATGGATTATTTTTATCAATTTATTTTACTATTTAACTTATTTTTGCTACTATTCATGAGTTTTATTATTTTAAAAAAAATTTACATTTATTTATAATACTTTCAATAAAAAAATGGGTTCGATTAATGTGTGCTCTTAGAGCACACATTAAGTTTTCTATTTTTGGAAATATTTTCTTGGGAATTGAAAAAGCTGTAATTACTTTTTCAATTTTCAAGAAATTTTTTTCCAAAAATGAAAATTAATGTGTGTCCTTAGGACACACATTAGTAAAATCCTAAAAAAATTTCAATTTTAATAAAATAAGCAGATTCTGAGTGTGCGTTTGGATCCGCATTTTAAGTTCAGCGTTTGCGTTTTTTTTTTTTTTTTTTTTGTGTGTGTATGAACAGTAACATGCACTATTTATGCACATAAATTTACTATGCATGAGACAAAATGCACTGTTTATTCACTGTTCATGTACTGTTTATGGATCCCACAATACTATTCACACATTTAAAAATTATTTTGTTACAATATTTTTAATTTTCAGTAAAATAAGTTGTATCTAAACGGATCCTAAATAGACACTAATTATAATTTTTTTTTTTTAATGAAAATCTAAGAACGAGGTTGAATTGTGGCATGTGGGGGAAGGGTGGTACTCATAGTGACAAACAACCGAACAGGTGGCCTACCCAAACCTGAATTTCTCCAAACATTACTTCTTTTCGATCATCAGGGTTTTACCTCGAGATGCCAAATGGTAATTAATATCTACTCCTATCTTTCTTTCTTTTTCTTTTTTTGATGAATATCTTTCTTTCTTTTTCTTTACCAGTATAGGAACAGGGTTTTATTGTTCTTTTTTATGTTTTTTTTTAATCCTTAGGGCTATTTAGTACATGATTTTAAATACATATTTTTAGTTTTTTAAAAATATTATATATATTTTTACACATTTTTTCACCTATACATATTTTCAAAAAAATTAAAAGTTATTGTTTAAATATACGTACCAAACAAGCCCTTAATTAATTAGTATAGATAGTCGTCTACTAGGCCAAAGTGAGATTGTATATTTTAGGAGTGAGTGAGGCAGAAAGAAGATGAAAATTTTATGACAATTTGTGAATCTTGTGATAGTTGGTAAAAGTGACATATATTTTAGGAAAGAGCACAACAAAATTTCATAACTTATATTATGTTTGGGAAACAATTTCTTTTAGTGATTCATGTGTGAAGATGTTCATCAAAAAAAAAAAAAAAAAAAGATTCATGTGTAAAGATTCAAGTAATAAAATAATTTAAAAATGTCATAAATTACAATAAATTTTTGTTATTTTGGATTTTGGTAAACACTATAAATTTTTGTTGCGTTTATAATACTGTCACTTTTTGGGCGTGGCAAAAAAAGAGCACCCAATGGATAAGGTCATCAAGGTGCTTTGCAATGTAGGGTACTCAATGACAATAGTATTGCCACGACAATTAATCTTTTTCAAGTCAAATGCCACCGAGAGCAAATACATCATGTAGGGAATTTAATTGAAATCTCAACATGTGAGAAACAAAAAAAAAATAGAGAAAACACACACCAAATAAAGCAATCAAATATACAAGACAATATTTACATGGTTCAGCAATTTCACTATGTCCACGGAGTTGCAAGGATTTCACTATTATCAGAGAAAAGTACAAAAGTGCAGCTACAATATTTTTTCACTCCCTCAAAAAACACAGCAACAACCCTATAAAACCCTAATCACCAAAGTCGATTCCACAATGGGCTAAACAAGCCAAAAAAATGCTCCACAAAGCCCAACACATCAGGCTAGCTAAATTTTTTTGTCTATTTTATATTAAGAATCGTTTTTTTTTACACTATTACTTTTTCAAAACACCAGTATCAAATTGTTTATTCTAAAAATTTATTTCAATATAATATTTATTTTTCATCATTTTTATTACTCTTTCAACTTTTTCTCTCCACCTCTCTCACAACTACCACCACAGCCACCACAAGACATACAACGGCCGCTACCACAACCACCACCACAAGGCGTATAACACCATATCAAACATGTTGAAGCAAATCCCAAATCATGTCTTACACTAATAGCAACACAAACAACAAATTCAAGGAAATCTCAAATTAAATCTACCATACCCATTCAAATTTCGTATTCATAGAAACCAAATACATTTGAAATCAATATCTAAAATAAGCATATGCAAGGAACATCAAATATTAACAACCAAATTTAAATCCTCAAACCCACAGCTTTAACAAAGAGAATCTAAATCCCCAAACCCACTGATCAAATAAAGAGAAAATAGAAGAAGAACGTCAATAACAATTGCCGTAAATCACCGTGGTTGTGGTCGTTGGGTTTAGCTGTCACTAAACTTGATGCAAAGCATATAAAAGGAGCAAGATTGAACGAAAGTGGGTGAGATCGAAGAGGTTTTGTGGTGAGGAGTGAAGAAAACCACAATGGCAGTGGGAAGCGGTGTGCGATTGTGAGAGAGGACCGACTATGGAAACTTTGAGAAAGGGAAATTGAGAGAAAAGAGAGAATGAGTTTTTGAGATAGAAAGAGAAAGAGACAATAGTGAGGCTGTGAGGGTTCCAATGCAGGGAGAGAGAAAAAATGAATAAAATATTATTTACAAAAGTACAGTAACTATATATATTTACATGGTTACGGTAGTAGATGTGTATATTTACACATTTATACACCCACTAATGTGGGTAGTTTTGGGAGGAAATGTATAAATTTGACCACTTTTTGTATTATACACACACTGGTGTGATTGCTCTAAGCTATGGTTATTTGGATTGTATTTGAAGGGATTATACACACACACACACACACTAGCTTCATCACACGTGCTTTGCGCATGCGATGCGGCTTTTTTTTGTTTATATAGTGTCATAATTTTTCATTCATTCCAATTTGAAGTTTACACGTTTTCTAGAACTACTAATACAACTAGGGTGTCATGAGGCTAATTTCAAAAAATGAACAAATATTACACATTTATTTTGTAGCCAAAAAAAAAAAAAAACTATGTTTTTATTTTGAGAATCTAACTTATAAGTGGATAAAGCAATTTGAAAATCAACAGGAGAGTAGCCCTATTTTTTAGGCAATGTTTTAGTGAGAGTCAGAGTTGTATTTTTACCAGATTGTCCTTTAATATTTTTTTTTTAAATTATAGTAAAAGAAAAAAGTAACTGATTTTTTGATAGTTTTTTATATTTCTCGTTAACAGAGCATTATATATATATATATATAGAGAGAGAGAGAGAGAGAGAGAGAGAGAGAGAGAGAGAGAGAGAGAGAGAGAGAGAGAGAGCAAAGTTAAGGGATGTCCTAAGTGCACTAATTTAGGAAATATATTTAGAAACTTTTTATGGAAAAATAAAAAACAACTAATTTTTTTGTTTGCTTTTATATTTCCCATGAAAGTGTTATCAAATTTTTCTTAAAATAGTTCATTAACAAATACCTTAGAGGCACCTGCTAACTAGACCATATATATATACTTCACAAAAAAGGATTCAAAGATTTAGAATAAAAGTAGATTTGATGACTAATTATTAATTAGTATAAATTAATTAAAGCAAATTCTAACTAAAACACATGCTGGATTTTAGCTTTTGAGGATATTGATTTTGATTCAAATCTAAGCATGCCCAAGACACATTCTTTGAAACATTTTGGTGGTATCTTTTAAGGATTTTGATTCAACAAAAACACTTGTGTTATAAATTTGAAATATCACTTTCAAGAATCATTAGATCAAAGCATGCCTATAATAAGATAGTCATTCTTTTTAGTCCTTCTTTTTGAAACATTTTGTAGGTGCTCATTTCTTGGAAACAAGATAAAGAATCGAGTTTTTTTTTTGTTAACACACTTGATCTCGTACTTTACCACAACTTGCTTGAGTGTCAATTTGAGATTGAATTACATCACTTATACATAAGTCCACCACTAATACTTGGTAAAAAGTAATTGAATCACTATATGTCACATGTTTAAGTTGTGGCAAAGTGGATGGTCCTAAACTTTTTGGAATCGAGAATCAGAGCACTCAAAGACATGTCTTTATCTTTATGTATAAATAAAAGTTAAAAAAAAAAAAAAAAAATTGACTAGCTGCCTATTGGTACTCAGGGTTGACTAGATTCATAGGTGTAATCTTTTTATCTAGATATAGGAATTTTTCATTTCTTTTCTTTTTTGGATAGATTGATATTGGAATTGACAGCATACAAATAAGACTCCCATTCATGAATTTTATCATTAGGAAAAAAAATTGTATTTTTCATAATTTATTCAAGTCATTTAAACAAATTATGGAACTCTAAATCCTTATATTCAAATGCTTCCATCCAGATACATCATAGGCTCATAGCTGTTTTTTATTATTTTTTGGATAACCAATTTTAAGGATGAAGGAGCAAGTGATAATTTTTATAACCTAAACCTTTAAGTCCATCCCAAAAAAATAATGCATGGTAAAAAATAAAAATAAATAGCAGTGTTATTACCATTTCTCATAAACATTTTATTCGCTCTCATGCCTCATTCCATATTTCATACCTATCTTATTTCTGGAAAATCAGTATATCATTGATTATTTAAAAAAAAAAAAAAAAAAAAGGCCTATGTTGCTATTGTTTTTTTTTTTTTTTTTTTTTTTTCCCCTTTTTTCACTATGTTGATATTGCTTCTAATGATAATCAATCTCATTTGTGCATTTTATCTAAATATATAAATCTCGAACCATAGTACTAAACTTTAGAACATACAACATAAGAAACTAAAAATCTTGCTTCATGTTGCAGCCATGCAGGTCACTAGTTCGAAGATAACTTGTCCTCCTTTCTTTTCGGATCAACTCACTTATCAAAAAAATAGTTCTTACGTTCTTCTCAAGGATGAAGACAATTAAAGGGTCATTTTATCTGTTAACGATACGTGTTTTTTTTTTTTTTTTTAATACATATATCATATTTACTAAATCTTAACCGTTCATCTATTATTTTATAAATATATATATGTGTGTTTGGAACAATAGTACATTATTTTAACGGTTAAAATAATCATCTACATACTAAACAGAATGTGCACCATAAAATATATATAAGAATAAAATAAAAAATAAAAAGGTTTTAGAACTCAATAATGACAAATCATGTGACATTTTTTTTCTTCACAAGCCTATCAACAGCTTGTTTTAGGCCTCTATCATTAATACTACTTAATGGTACTACTAATATTTAAAAGGAAAAAGTTAACGGATGTTCTAAAAGCATTAGTTCAAGAACTATTTTAATAAACTTTTTATGAGAAAAAAAAAAACTTTTTTTTAATATTTCCAATGAAAGTAGTATTGTTGGGATGATAGGCCAATAGTATGTATCTATGCATATATTGGGCTAGGGGCCCAATCTGAGAATATTAAGTAATCCGAAGACGGGTAAAACACTGTTAGGGAGTCCGTGTTAGTAAATGAAGAGGTGAGGTTTGGTCATGAGAGTTCAAGAAGGTGGTCTAAGAATAAATGTCGTCTCAGCTGAGCAAAGCCGAGGATGGACGGTGTGGTTTGCCATCCAGGGCAACGTTCCAAGAGGTTTTGTTGATAAGGACAAGCATCCTAAAAACACAGGACAGAGGGAAGCCATATAATATCTAAGAGAAAGCTACTACCACCACATTGAATGATCTGTAGTAATTTTCTAGCCGCATTAATGAGGAAGTGATACCTAAACAGAAATCTTCAGTCTTACAGCTACTTCCCAAATACTTCAAGAAAGTGTTGATGGGACAAGAATCAACACCAACAACCTAATCTACGTGTGGAAGGTAGAGATGAAAGAAGGAAGACAGTATAAAACAGAAAGAAGACCTTAAGGGAAAGGGGATTGGAGAATTGAGAAAAGAATACTGTAGCAATAAGAATTGCACTTCTAATCAAATTTGAGAATTATATACAAGAACTGATCTCCTCGAATTGTGCCGAGAACAGTTTTCTTTAGATAAAACCAGTCTATCTTTACTTTATTGTCATTTGAATCCACTATAATTGTTATTCAACTCATTAGAGCCTAATTTTCCAACCTACTCTCTACAAATTCATTATATTAGACTTTTTGGGCCTAGATCCTTTTACCTTTTGGACTTGGGAACCCCATTCGTGTCCTTACAAGTATTATAACTTTCCTAAAATTGTCAATTAACAAATCTTCTAAGGGAAATTGTTAATAGGACTCGTATCAAAATTATTACTCCCATGTTTTTTAAAGGAATATGTACAACTACTTCATGAACTAATTGATCATTTCTTCGATTATAAGATTACGACACCAATCAATATCTACCATGAGCTGAACATCACACACTATGAGAGCTAAAAATCACGTACTTGTTGGGTTTTGCAAGCCATTGGGAAGTCATTCTGTCATTGGTCATGTGGATTTTTTGATATCGGGTGTTGTTGAGTATGGGATGTTGCTACCATGGGACTCCCTTATGAGTATTATCGTTGGCCTTTGATTTGGCTGTGCGTGATTGGTGTCGTTGAGCATTACACTAGCTTAGTAGCGTTGTTGTGCATTAGGGTGAGTTTGGGGAAAAAATTTTATTAAAACATTTTAATAGGACTTATTGCAAAATAAAAAATTGGAATGTTCGTTTTATTTATTTTTCAAAAATGAGTAGCTAAAATAAAAAGAGTGGTTTTTTGCTTTAAAATTCGGTTAAAGTTTTGCAAAACCGAAATTGAATGCTCTCAACCAAAAATATCACAAATCATGTAATAAAGCTTTTTTTTTTTTTTGGGGGGGGGGGGGGGGGGGGTGTTTATGTAAGAGGAACTAGTTTAGTTTTTTTTTTTTTTGAGAAGGAGGTAAGAGGAACTAGTTGATACTTGATAAGTTAACCAATTACGAAGATCTATTCTAGCCACAAGCAAAAGATATAAGTAGCTAACATAATCCAAAACTTGTGTGAACAATAATCAATATTAATCCGTTTGGTACATTCTAATTTCTTCACTTCACTCTAAAACTAAAATATTTTAAAAAAACATTGCCAAATCTAATGATGAAGGTGACATATCATCCAATTCCTTCACAGAGACTAGAAGTAGCAGTTTTACACACACACACACACAAGTGGTAAGGACATAATTTATGTACACAACCCAAATAATAATAATCGACCAAAAAAAAAAAAAAAAATCTATTACCAGACATGTAATACTGGCTCATGGACCTGGTCAATGATTGTTACCTCTCATCTAGACAGTTGGTAAAGTTGCGTGGCTCCAAATGGAAATTTAAAAAAAAAAACATTAAAAAAAAAAGTGTGCATAAATTGGCATTAGTATTCAGTACATCACGTGCTAAAGTGATAATCTCCATTAACCACTCCAAGCCAGTTCACACGAAAAAAGAAGAACAAGAAGACAGACAGACAGAGAGAGAAAGAAACACTCGAAGCCAAGGTAAAAAAAGTCCAGACAATGCCAACTCAGTGATGACCACACCTAACTTAATCTAAATAATAAATAAAATTGATTATTTTTATATTCATCTCCATCCTGGAGATGGGCAGGTGCATCGAGTTTCCAACATCTTTACTATTTCATCTTTTTGTCCTACAAATAATTCTGTTTGTTTTTTTTTGGAATATACTATATACATATTTCTCATCTAACCTTTTAGATAGGTCTCTGTTTGTGATTTTATTTAGAAGATCCATTTTCATACACATCTTTTTGTTCAGCTCTGTGTAGACATAGGGTTGTATATATATCTCTAGCTTATCCATTGGATGCCAAAAAATCAAAGGGGGTAGATAAAGGCTCAATATAGAAGGTTGAGATATTTATTGGTTTAGATATGTATGTGAACTCAATTCAATCACCCATAATTTTAAGAGGGCTGTTAGTGACAATAATACTACCAATTAATTCACTCTGTCTGTATCAAGTGGATTTATGCATATGAGACATCACTTTATTGCATTGTCACTTTACACTCCATCTGAACTAGATTTGCGTATCGTACTATAATGTCTATCACTAGAAATCATTACCTTCACACACGGCTTTTTCCACTTGCAGACCCTGTATATAATGTATAAAGTCATTGCTTGAGCCTTGAATAGGTTATTGGATTGAATAACTGCCAAAACGATTTTAGATAGTAGAGGAATTTGTAGATATCCATGCCACGTTACTTATACAAAACAATAATTTCTTAGTCATTTTTTTTTTATAATAATATAATTTCCACGGGGATAGTGCACTCATACGTAGACCAAAAAAAAAAAATTGAGTCGGTCAAAGTTCTAAACTTACAAGCCTTTTTCAATTTGAAAGCTTATCTTCAGAGTAAAACACCCATTGATTTAATTTGAGTCGGTCAAAGTTCTAAACTTACGAAGTCTTTTTCAATTTGAAAGCTTATCTTCAGAGTAAAATACCAATTGATTTTTGGTGTAGGTAGGGATTGAATCCCAGATATTTTATTCAATCATCAGAGAAGTGTTTTTTTCAATTTGAAAGCTTATCTTCAAACTAAGACACCAATTGGTTTTTGGTGTAGGCCGGGATTGAATCTCAGATCTCTTATTCAATCATCAGAGACTTTACTAGTTGAGCTAACTGGAATCCACGTCTATATACATTATTGATTATTCATTTTTATTATTTTAAGCGTTAACATAGTAGAGAGAATGAAACCGTTGATAGAAATTTATATTTTGTTTAGGTAACTAGTATTGAATATTGATTTTCTAGAAATCACTTTCTCATTCTTAATTAAATATTCTCTCTCTATACCCTCTTTATTCAATATCTATCAAATTGATTTATGAGTAAGCTGTAGATAAAATGCAGCGTTTAATCAATGATTTTTTGATTTTCTTTACCCTATTACTTTTCAAAACAATGGGAATGACTAAAAGAGATGACAAAATTTTCAACTCATAAATAAATAAATAAAGAAAAACAACATTCTCATTGTACATTTGATCAAATCTGATTTTTTTTTTTTTTATAGGTAAAAGATAGAATCAAATCTGATTTATAAATAAAAATAAAAATATCATCTGATTATTTGGTCAAATCTATCTTTGGGTTATATGCTTTTCCTATTCCTTCTTTTTTTCTTCTTAATTTTATGTTTTAAAATATACTAAATACTTGAATTTATGAAGAATATAGTAAATCATATATAATTGATATGAAATTTAACATACTTGACAATCGTGCAAAATATTTGATTTAATTGTAAGATTTATGAGATATGAACCTAATGTAAAAGTTCGATGAATAGAAATATTTTTATAAAGAGACCAGGGAGGCCCCAACCATCTCTAATTTCAATGACAAGAACTCAAGAAGGAAGATAAACAATGGAGATAGGCTCATCTCAATTTTAAAAGGCAACCATCTTACAACATTGTGAGCCAAAAAAATTATATTTCTAGGAACATAAAATGAAATCCCAACAAGAGTAGGAGTTTAAGACATCTTTCAATTAAGAGAAGAAATGAGCAAGAAACCAAAGTGGAGAGGAGTGTAACTACAACAAGGCTTCAATAACACCTTTTGAATCCCCTTACAAAATTACATAATTGAGCTTGTGGAAGATTGCAAGTTCAATAGCTTGAAAGGTTGTTTAGGCTTCTCCTTGAATTGGATCAATATGAGGGAATAGGCTGGAATGAGCAAAAATTACATCCCCATACTCATTGCGACACACAACTACTGTGAAGGAAGATTGAGATCTAATGACAATATCAAAATTAATCTTCATCTATACAATATTAGGGAAAAACTATGCAAAAACAGTGTGATATGTAAGAATACACCATGCTGAGATACGATCTAGATAAGCTTTGTTAATCTTATTTGCATCTTTTCCTTGGATTTGGAATGTACCATGT
The DNA here is from genome assembly GCF_001633185.2 of Quercus lobata. NCBI lineage: Eukaryota > Viridiplantae > Streptophyta > Magnoliopsida > Fagales > Fagaceae > Quercus > Quercus lobata. Next base: position 13,892,099 of record NC_044915.1, on the reverse strand, counting down.
AAAAATGATCTAGTTTATAACTAAGTCTCCATATGTTATAAAAAAAGAACTAAAGCAAATAGTGTGAATTTGAATCCTTCTTCATAGGAGAGCTTCAATTATTGAATGGTATAACTTGAAGTTAACCTCTTCCATATTGTGTATATATATTATCGTATCAACAAGACATGAAATGCTGGATCCAATTAAATTTTCTAGTGCTACGATGGCAATCATTTTTTAAGAAATGAAATTCAAGGTTGACTGAGTTCACATGCAAACACCTAAGTAAGACTGCAAGACACACTATACAAACCCTAGAAAAAGTAGCTGACAGAATATTGTATCTTTATAGACTATAGCTAGAAACAAGAAAGCCTTCTCCCTAAAAGGTCGTTGATTTGCATAAGGAATGTTTTACTTTAATACTTCTTGCTTTTAGTCAGGTAATACTTCTTGCTTGGATTACTGTCAAGTTAATTTATTTGATACTCTTAATATAAAACTGATTAGGTTGCTTATAAAAATGGGTTAAAAAAACATTTACTTTAATCAAAGACTAAATTAAACATAGATGAGAATAAGGTTATATGAGACGAACAAAGAGAAGCCAATTGGCGCAAATCTGGCCGCGATTGGCTCCAATAGCCCAGCCTTGGGGGAATCGTTTAAGAAAAGTATTCTCATAATTAATTATTAATTAATTAAATAACTGACTAAGGTTGACACATTTCTCAACCTTGGGTTATGAATCTATGATTAAACAAACAAAGAAAGCACAATCCCAGCCGCGATTATCCATATATGACATAGCCCATATTAAGCTTTTTTTTTTCTTTTTCTTTTTTTCATATATTTCTTTTTCTTTTTCGTTTTAGTTTTTTTTTTTTTTTTTTTTTTTTTTTTTTTTTTTTTTTTTTTCCTTATTTACTATTAATTTTTTTTAGTACTAGGGGCATATGAGTAAATTTATATAATCTACATTTTCTATCATCTTGTTTTTCTTTTTAACCAAACAAAAGAGTTTGCTATTCATAAGAAAAAAAAAAGTTTTATTCCCATACTTTTTCATGTTTTCCCTATTTCTATCCCCCACTTTTCTACCTCCAACCAAACAAACCCTAAGTGAAATCTTAGAGATTCTACTATGATTGAGGACATGGATGGTGGACCAAATTGCTTGACTATCCTCGATTATATATTAGAGACAATCTCACCATATCCTCCATTAAGAGCTAGTTTGGTTGGAGGGGTGGAAAAATGGGAAGATAATAAATGGGAAAGTGATAGAAAAGTGAGAGATTAGAAGAAATTTAATTCTCTCTCATATATGTTTGACTGGGACTTGAGAGAATGGAAAAGTTGAGAAATGAAAAACTCATTTGTTTGGTTGAAGAGAAAAAATAGAGGATAGAAGATATAATTTGTATAAATTTACCATTATGTCATTATTAGATAAAACAAAAAGTAATACATTATATTTTTATTAAAATTTTTTGTACAAATGGTAACTTCATTTATTAAAAAAAAAAAAAACACACACACACACACACACAAGAGTTCAAGAACTCAAAAATTTTTTTTTTAATTTAAAAAATAAATAAAACTTGATGTAGAGATGAGAAAAGAAACAAATGAGCACCCAAAAAAAGAGTGAGAGAAACGAATGAGGCAAAATAAGAAAAAGACAAAAAAGGACATAAGGAAAAGTGTTCAAAATTTGAACATTACTCTACTAGGGCTAAGGATAATTTTGTTCGAAAAAGCAAAGCTTGTTTTCCATCCAACTTTCCCAATTTGGGGAAATAGATAAAGTTTTGGTGGGTCCAAAAAGAAAACTGTTGGGTCCCATTATTTTCTTCTCCCATTTTTCCCTCCCAATCATACACATCTCTCTCTTATTTTCTATCCTCCCTCTTTTCATCCTAACCAAACAGACCCTAAGTATCCTATTAGAGCCACACCAAGCCATAACTAAATAAAGCAAAAGAATAGTTTTATAAGAGCTTGTATAACACTTATCTTCAAGAGCACAATAGGGAATAGTTTAAACTTTAGGGATGGGCTAATATATTTCTCAAGTCCGTGATAGCACACATATAAAAGAATACAAATCCTGTCTCACTTCATGTTTCATCAAACACAACTTATCATGTATTTATTTGATTTTCTTTATAAAATAGTTAAAGTTTAAAATGGAAACAAATCAAGCACAAGGCAAACAATAATTGGTGGAGCATAAATTGAAAGATAAAAACTGAGATAGAAGATTTGTATTATTATGCAACTTGATGGGCGATCATCTAACCAAGGAGAAGAAGCTTCAAAAAAAAAAAAAAATTTAAAGTGATACAAGGTCCTTCATCAATCCAGTATTGAAGAAAGAAATTGGAAAGTATGATTCACACTCCATACCATGAAGAGCAAAATAAGGAAGTAATTATTTGGAGTAAATTACGAAATCTGAACAATAAATTTTATTGATATAAAATTTAAATTAAAAATGTAAATGTAATAACTAAAAAATTGGTTTTTGTCTTTTTATTTTTTTTATAAATCTTATTTGAGATGTGCTTCCTTTTGAATCTTTTCACCATTATTTTTATAATATTTCAAATTTGAATAAAAGTGTACTTCCAAAGTTAAGAAATAAATCTAATTATAGAAGATACTAACCTCATCACATGCGCTTTGCGAGTGTGATAATGTTTTTTTCCCTTTTTTTAAATTTTTTTTGGATAAATTTGTTTTAAAGACATGGATTAGTAGGAAAGTGTCCTATTTTTTAAGATTTCAAGTGAAGTTGGAGATATATTTTTACCAGTTTGTCCTCAAATTTTTTTCCTGATAAACATAAAGTTTAGAGGTATTTTTTAACCACATAAAAGTTCAGTCCAAAGAGAGGAATCCTCTTATAAATAATATAGATAAAACAATTCTTTTGGTATTGCTACATTTTAGTGATAGGATAGAAATTTTTTAGAGTAAACCAAAAAGTACTTAAAATTCTTATCCATTAATGTTGAAATGAGTGGATTAGATAAGAATTTGCCATATCATCAATAATTTAAATAGACATCAAAATAGTAAGAGTCAATGTTTTGTATTAAAAAAAAAAAGTAGTTTATATATATATATATATATTTAAGAGAAATGTTATATCCACAACATTTTCACAACACTTTCAAAATAAATATTAATCCTAGGTGGAAGTTTGTTACAGATTGTTACTGATGGGCAAGGAAGTAATTTAAGTAGTGGATTCAAATTAAAAACATGTAACAATCTGCTACCTAGGATTTGTAATGAAAATATTGTGAAAGTATTGTGAACATAGCACTTCTTTTTTTTTAAATTGTTGACGACATGGTAAAGTGTAAACCACTCATTTCAAAATGAACAGATGCCATTTATAAAGCTCTTGGCAACTCTGTAAAATCTTAATCCGAATTTTAGTAGTAGAGTTTTTGGGATATAAAGCTTTAATTGCGTTTGGTAGTAGTATTTAGGTATTTGGTTTTCAAAATGATATGAAAATTGTGATCTAAAAAGTGTAGTGAAAAACTGTATTTTGAGTACTTATAATGCAAAAACATGTGTTTTGGTACCATGTTTATTTAATATTTGAGTTTAAAGATCAAAGGTTCAATGAAGTGGAAAAGATTGATCAAAGGGATAATTTCATGATTTCAAATAAGCCAATCTCAATCCCACACATTGAATTTGTCATTCCCCATGAGTTCAAGAGTATAGTAAGCAAGATATTTTTGTTTCTAATGCTCACAGAGAAATGGTTAAAGAATTGATGCAGGTCTCCATTGTCATCCTTTTCCTTTGACACTTCAAAATCTGAGGCCAAGTATTCTCCAATCAATGTGAGCAAGCGTTAATTTCTCCATCTTAGAATCTTGAGAACAAGATTCGTCTAAAGGGGAATGGAATGTTGTGTCCCAAAGCCAAATGACAAATAATTAGGTAGCAATTGAAGAAGTTTGAATTTGAATAAAATTCTACAGTAGATGAAGATTAAGATTTAATTTTCAATTTGTATTTAGACTTAAATAGGAGTTGGATCCATTGTTTTAAGACTTGGTTGTGATGAGGTTTATCTCCTCACTAGTATTTATGTATATAGGAATTATGAATGAAGCAAGCAGAAAATTAACCAAAAATTTCTATTCCCTCTCTTAAGTTTCGGAGATTGGTCATCTCAAATTGACTAACTATCTTTTACATTAAGTATTTTATCCCAGTTCACAACATTTGGTATTAGAGCCAACCAATCCATCTCATTGAAAAGTTAAAAAATAAATAAATAAATAAATAAATAAATCTTTGTTGTATTTCTCATTCCAACAAACCATAGAAAATCCATCCTCCAAATCACCATCAACCAAACAACCACTGCCTTCCTCATCTAGCCACCACTCATAATCCCAAAAAAAAAAAACTTGTCGCAACATGTTTGACCCATATCCATTAGCGCAATCAGTCACCACTTATGGACAAGCCTGGATCTAAGGCATGCCATTCAAAACTTGTCTGTAGCAGTAGATCAATTGAGCTTCCAAATTGAATCATTGCAGTCTATCAAAAAAATGACTAATAACTTTGAAGACAATGTTTTACACATTCAAGCTAATACTATGGAGTCACCAAAATTTCCGATAGAAATACCAACGACAACAACAAGTGTTGCTTTAGCCTTCATTCAACAAGAGCCTACTAAAGAGCATTAACAAGAGAAGATTCTACAAGAAAGTGATTCATTAGATGGTGCACATGCTAAAAAGTTTGAGTTTGATGTATGTTTTTATGATTAGTCCTCCATGGTGCATGACCAACAAGAGCTTACTGAAGTTCTAAAGATTGAGACTACGATGCTTCCTTTGACTCAAGAAAAGACAACCTCAATTGCACCAATGTGTATGAACATCAATTTTGTAATTCTTGATAAATTTAATGGTGAGCAATGCAAGAATTTTTCTATCCTTAGTGCTCCCAAAGGTGATTCAAGAATTGCACGACATGCCTAACACCAAAATTCTTATCCTTCAACATTTTATGAATTCGAGGTTGACTTTTCTCCAATTGAGGGATGAGGACGTGGTGTGAGGAAGCATCAATTTTCCTATCTAGGAATCTTGAGGACAAGATTCATTTTAAGGGGAAAGGAATGTCATGACCCAATGAATTGTATTTGAATTAGAATTATTTAAATTTAGGCTTAGTGATAGATCTTTATCTGAATATAGTAGTAGTAGTAGTAGTAGTAGTAGATAAGTATTGTTATTTACTTGTATTCAAATTGATCCCTATGTTTTAGGATTTGTGGACGAGGTTATCTTAAGCTTGGCTATTTATGTACGTTAAATGCATTAATGAGAATTAAACAAAAAATTAAACAAAAAAGTCTATTTCCTCTCTCAAGAGATTAGTCATCTCAAATTGACTAACTATCTTTTAAATTCAGTATATTATCTTGGTTCACAAGAATGAATGAACACAATGATGTTGCATGAACACAATGATGTTGCATGCAATTTGCAATAAGATTTGTTCTTTTAGTGGATATTGGAATGATTTGATGCACTATTGGAGCAGCTCGTTGCCATAGGTGTTGGAAATTGGCCTTAAAACTGCCATCCAAATTCGTTTTATGTGAAGAAGGGGAGAATTTTGATGTCGAGGAGGAGGATTGTGATGTCAAAGATGTGGATAAGCACATTGAAAGGAGTTGATGTTGTAGATTGGGATTCGCTACCAATCTTGTCAAGGAGACAAAATTGGACTTGATAAAAATAAAGTCATATGCAAACAAGGTGAGTCCATAATCCACACCATTGACGAAGCTTCCTTTATTCAAGCACAAGAGGTTTTTGGTTTATAAAGGAATCATCAGGTAGTACAATTAGTTTGTTCAATAGTAAAAATTTTATTTGTTGATGAATGGACTATCAATCTCCCATAAGTTGAACACATTCAATACTATAATTTCATTGGGGTTGACGGAGTTGTCTCAAATTTTCTTGGTGAGAACATTAGTCTTACTTTAGAGAGATTAATGGAAACTGTAGGGGCTAGGGCCCAAAATAATGTATTGGGCCTTGGGCCTTGGGCCTTGTTCGAGGACACTAACAAGTCCGAGGAGGAGACGATGACTTAAATGATCCACATTACAAGTCTCATCAGTGGGGGATGAAGAGAAGAAGGTCCAAGGAGGAACTCCTCCTCGAACATGACAAACGCAGACCAAGTGTGTACTCTAGCAATTGGAATGCGCCCCATGAACATGTGAGAGGGAAGAAAACTCAAAATATCTAAGGAAAAGCTGTCACCACCACATTAAATGCACTGCAACTACTTTTCTAGCCGCATTAATGTGGAGAGGACTCCTGAACAGTGTTGTCTTAACTGCCACAACTCATAGAGGGATGAAAGGGGTGTTTGATGGGATAGGTACTCAAGTGGGGATCTAGATAATTAACAAGTGTAAGGTCCAGATGATCAGAAAGGAACTATATAATGTGGAAGAGCCCCCATGAGAAGGGAGTGGAAAAAAGAGTGAGAGAGAATACTGTAGCATACTAAACAACCTTAATATTGTGATCAGTATATATTAAATCTTGAGCTCCTCGGACTAAACATCCATTGGCACTGACGTCTTTTATTTGTGCTTGATTGTCTCTTAACTTCATACTAGTCGTTGCCCAACTCATTATGATCTAGTTCTTTGACTCATACTCTACAAAATTCATTGTATTGGACTTATTTTCCATACATTGGGGCTTGGGCTCCAAATTTTGCCCTTACAGAAACCATCCTTAATAATTTTTGGGAGATTTGGTTGAATGAGAATTAATAGAAATGAACAAAGGGTGTGCAACAATGTTGTTGGGTAAACCTTATAGAGAATGCAATCTGACTTTTATAAATGTATGCATGGATTTCTCTATAAGATTTGCTTCAGAAGGCCTTGTTTTGAATTTTAACATTTACTAGAACTTTTTTTTTGCTAAGTAAGAAGAATGAGAGGAGTAGAACATTTATTTATACCAAAATCTCTCTTATTGTTCAAAAAAAAAAAAAAAAGTCTTCAATTAAATTTTTTTTTAGTACTTTTCAAAGTGTAAAATGCTTTCTTGAAAAAAAAAAAGTTCAAATTACCTTTTTGTATACAACAAGTTTACAAGCATCCAGGGACAAAGCCATCCCAAGTTGAAAATTAAATCCTCTAAATTAAACGCTAACCCAAAAAAAAACAAAATTGTCACTTGACCATCTATCTCAAATGTGTGATTGGCATGACACTTTAATTATTTGTTTTATGGGAAAGTTGAAATTTTTGCATTTTGGGATTTGAGTATTATTGTACTATTTTGCTCCACTTAAAGATTTTTGGTTTTTATTTATTAATTTTTGTTGACTTTGGGCTTGGATTTTTTAGAACTTTTTGTTTGGCAATAAGGTTTTTTAGTTAGAAGAATATTTGATTGTTTTGCTTTCGCATTGTTTGGTCAAGTCACACTCACCAAACTGTGGGCCTACTATATTAGGCCGGGCAATTGTTTGACTTCCTGGACAGCATTATGGCTATAAAATTCCGGTTGGGCTAATGGGCCTCCTCTTTTACTTTTGAATAAATGAGTAATCAACCCAGCCATGTATGATGTAACTGGAACTAAAAAATTCATCAGGACATCAGTTTATTATTTATCAACAAAATTCTACAAATTAGTGTAATTGTAGGATTGACAATAGGCAAGGGCTTCTTAGCCTTTTTTTTTTTTTTTTTTGACAATTCAATTGTTGTGGTAGAGAGGATCTAAACCCTGTAAGTTTCCGTTGGTCACATCTAGCTCGTACCCATTGAGAAAATCTAGATTCAAATTTTCCATCTGCATAATTACGAATAAAAATAATAATAAAGTGTAGGATTGGGAATGTAGACTACAAGCCCCCACTGTAAAGTTAAGCAAATGATAAATGGGGTTTCTTCATGGCACAAGTCATATGAGAAACTGAACTTTTATTTTTTCCATTTATATGTACAAAAAGATATGCTCAAAACACAGCATCAGTACGTACACACAGAAAATTGGACTTTGAAGCTTCAGTGCATCAATTGCTGACGCTGCCAATTTCGAGCTATGTGGCAACAAGTGCCTGGATTCCCAATCAACTCAAATCGATTACCCTTCCATCAAACCAAAAAACATTGAATCAATAGAGATTGATGAACTAACAAAACTGGCAATAATGTCGAGTGTTGATGTGAGGTTATTGGAATTGGACGCTTTGATGCAGCATCATGTAGATTGCCACAGGAGAACTTTCTGTTCCTTTTCCTTCTTCTTCTTCTTCTTCTTTAATTAATATAAATATTTCACTTAGCACGGAAGGGGTGTATGAATGCAGAATTCATCTGCCATATCTTGAGTGAGGAAGTAACAGTGGCCTCAGTAGCATTGTTAAACAGAAATAGCCGAGCAGCCCCATAGATTGCCTTTGTCGGATAAACACGTGATGTGATGCATGTCCTCCCACCTTGAACAAAGCTTTCAACTATTGAATGATCAACCTGGATGATCATACATTTCCATGCAATATTAAGGTGAGATTGATCAAGTCAATAATGGTAAGATATTCATTCATGTAGAACTGAAAGTGAAAATAAGGCTCAACTTACCAGTAACCTCACATATAATTTTTCATCTTTTAGTACAGGAACATAGCCCCCAAGAATTTGTTTATTAACATCAGTTGCCTCAGAAGACCTAAAGGAAACAATGAAGTATAAGAACATAACCAGGTTTAATTTGACAAAATTGACACATTTCATTTATTGAGTAAACAAGAGCAGAATTAGAAAGGTGTAAAATACCTTGACTGATCAACACAGAAGAAAGTTGTGAGATTGCCATCAGTTCCTTTGGCAATATAGAAATACACAGGAGTTTGCTCAGAAAGGCTCTCATCTGCAAGAATAAGTAGTCCAAAGGGTCCTAATGCACCACGTTGAGCAGCTCCCTGACTGTTGCCGCAGCTGAACTCCTCGTTGCTTTTAGCTGTCCTCTCCAAAGCCTCCTTATCCAACTCAAACTCTGCGACAATGTCCAACTGTGTGGCTGATGCTATATCTAGTGGAACAACTGATCCTGCCTTGACCTCCACTTTGTCAAACTCTTTGCCGCTCAATCTCAAACTATCTACCTCCTCCACTGGCCATTGAAGCAAATTGCTACCAGTCTTTGTATCAAGTAACACTGTCCTTGGAATACCCTGCAGAAGATCATTACACAAACAAAAAATCTTGTCAAGGAAGTGAATCATAAGAGATACATGCTGATGAATCCAATTTGATTTAAAGGAAAAAAGACATGGTCTATGATTTAACTAGAAAGAAATCAGCATACCTGAACTGATGCCCAGCCCTTCTTCATGTCTGCAAATTCACTATCAGACTCTCCAATCCAACCCCACAACACCCTCCTTTCCTTCTGCTTGTCATAGAACGTCTTGGATGCATAAAACATCCCATAATCATACCTGATTCCAATACCAATATTGGGGTTGTCGGGAACCCATGTATCAGTCTTCTCATCATAAATCCCAAGTGCATAATAATCTTGTCTATCGTTGTCCAGGCTGGTCTTCATCACATGCTTCACTCCAGGACCAGTAACCGATGTGTCCAAGCCTTTTCCAGCCGTCTTGGACACAGGATAGAAGTCCACACACTCCCACATGCCAGTGTCAGGGACAGAATGAAGCAATCCATCTAAACGCTCATAGCTCTTGAAGTCCACAGTGTGGTAAACCAAGGTAATGCCTGTTGTGTTAACCCTGGACCCTATGGCAAATTTCCATTTCCCATCTGATGTGTACCAAGCTGTTGTTGGGTCACGAAAGTCATTCTTATTGATGCCTGGTGGTGGGAGAAGAACTGGGTTGTCAGAGTACTTGACCCAATCGATGAGGAGGGGATCAGACAGGTTGGCAGGATATGCAAGATTTTGAACCTGCACTGACTCATTAGTGGATCCAGTGTAAAGCATGACAACTTCGCCATTGGGAAGGACTGTAGCAGACCCAGTCCAAACACCATTTATGTCATACCACTGATCAGCAACCATTGCTAAAGGGAGGTGAAGCCAATGGATCAGGTCTGTTGACACAGCGTGGCCCCAAACTATGTCACCCCACACTGCTCCATTAGGATTGTACTGGTAAAAGAAGTGGTACCATCCTTTGTAGAACATAGGTCCTGTAATATTTTCCAAGTAGATTTTAACTTTAGTAAATTATGGATGAAGGCAAAATTGCACAAAGTGTAAAAGATTCAACATGTGGTGACAGGGTGTGTAGTGGGGTGGGATTGGGATAGTTGTTACTCGTTAGACTAGATTCTTGCTCCCTATTCAAAGTTCTACAAAACATTTTTTTTTAAGCATGTGGGATTGAATTCAAACCCCCTATTCTCATAATAATTTTCTGCCTCTTGTGAAAGTCATGTAGAAATTTGACAGCTGATAAGATTTGACCAAAAGAATTCTAACAGTTCAACCTATGATGGTCTTCATCGCCAACCAACAGATACCAAGGAACCTGATTTTTCTTTCATAGACTATGAAGACTAACTTTAAACCAGTCATGTTCTCACTAAAAGGAATAATACCAATACTATTAAAACTTGTAGTGTAATCTTTCAATATTTTCAGATTGGTCTAGCTTGTCCTAATGACCAAGATTCTCAGCTAGTTATACCATTGAACAATTCTATCTCACTATGGTAATAGAATATTGTAATGAACTAATTTTCTGAAACCGCATTCCCAAACTTTTAATCATAATAGTGCAATCATACTGTCTTGAATTGATCTTTCCTTTTTTTAATTGTTTTCAGATCACCATCAGATGTTTAGTCCAGCTATTCAATATATGGCAAATATTAATCAAGCACAAAGAAGGGGGAGGTGGGATACATCTGGTAACATAAAATCTGTGATAGTGATAGTGAAGGTTCAGAGAGAAAAGTAACGGTCTTACCGTTAGGATCTGAAGCAGAACCAACCAGATTTCCCCATCAAAGGAATGAAAGTCAAGCACATAACCACAAAAATGGGACCAAAATCAGCATATAATAACTTAATAAATCAAATAAAAAGTGCTTAGCAAAAAAAAAAAAAAAAATCAAATAAAAAGTGTAATTATAATTGTTTAGTATAAATATTGATATTCAAAACGTCATCAGTGCCTGTAACATCACCATCCAACAGGGTAAGCACATAATACTGTAAACCCAGTTAGGCTAAGCTTATTTTATCATGTAAAGATATTTGTTTCTTCTCAAACCTCTATTGTTTTTTTTTTTGGGATAAGAATTTCATTTTCTTCTAAGTTTAATTGTACTTAACTTATTTTTTTAAACAAGACTAACAATTGAAATAAGCTCATCAACCACACTATTAGGCATACTTTTCCCCAATATAATGACATGAATACCTTTATCCCTATTATACAGGAATTTGAAATGTTAAAGAACGCTTTCTATGGCCAGAACCCAGAAGACAATCTTAACTAAATCAATATAAATTTACTATAATACATGTATACGAGAGATCAAGTTCAGAATTTTCACAAAGGTATACCACCTTTTTTTTGACGAAAAAAAAAAAAATATATATATATATATATATTCAATGGTGAAAATGAAACATACCATTCATCCAATTCTTCTCTGGCTGGAAATGAAAAGATGTCCTCTGCCATGACAACATGCTATTATTCCATGGATACGAGATCGCATTGTGGTCGGCAAATGCCAGGTTCGACTTCTCCGACACGCCGGCCGATACGCCACGTGACACGGGGTGCACTGGCTCCAACGGTATCGACACGGATGATGGATCGGACGTGGCCAACAAAGCTTCATCATTTTCATTTTCACGGACATTGTGTGAATTCCTATGATAACCTATAGTAATGGCCAAAAACGAAGCAAGCAACAACAACAACAACCCAGAAAAGATTATGAGGATCGCCTTCGTTCGTGGCCTACGTTTGTCTAAAGGTCCTTCAATGGTGGGAGGTCCATTGGGAAGAGGAGAGTAGGAGCATGGAAGGGTATCCTCCATTGTTTATATATCTGGTGTCCCTTGCAACAAGCAAAATGGGAGAGAGCGGAGAGAGCAAGGTTGTGACTTTAATGAAAAGTGAAAACTCTTTTTTGTTTTTTTGTTTTTTTCAATGGAGGATCAATGAGGTGGCTGTATATGTATAGTGCTGGTTGGTTTTCTTGCTTGGCTGGAAAGAGCTAGAAAGAGAAAGAGAGAGAGAGAGAGATTTAAGAAATACTAGAAGGAATGGTATGTGTATCTATGAATTAGAATCCATGAATAAATGCTTATATAGACGATCGAGGAGGATGCTGCGGAATGCTAGATTTGCCAATTTTATAAACGTTGGATAAAATAGTTCCATGTGAGCCCTGTGGTTGGTGAAAATGAAATGCCATTTTTTTCTGGCATTGATTGGGACTCTGCATTGATAGGTTATGACTCATGAATACTTGGTGTCATAATTGCTCCCTCAATTATCTATATTCCATTTTTGTCACTTGAGGATTGGAAATGATTTTGCAAGCTCAATTTTTTTTTTTTGTTTTAAAATAGGTGATTGGTTAACTAGGGTCTAGGGTGACATGCTATGGATACCAGTTTGGACCATTCCATTATGCAATTTCAAACTTTTTAAGTCCTTTTCATGCTTCATTATTTGCCATGTTTTTACATTTTACACAAAATTTTAATATGCATTATACACACACACACATTTAGTTGAATATGTGCTTTTATCCTTATGTTCTTTGACACATGTAACTTATGCAAGTTAGGTATCTAACACTTCAGCAAAAAAGAAAAAAAAGGTTAGGTATCTTAACTTTTTCCACTCTGCCTCAATTGAAACATAGCTGGACCAGGACATAACAACAACAATTTTAGGACAATTTAGACACGAAAGTGAACTCAAAGTCACGTTTTAAGAGAGTCGAAAAAATAAAATAAAATAAAATAAATAGAAAAAACTGCTTCTTATTAAATTAGGCGAAACCAATTGATTACAAATCCACATATTACTAACAGTAGCAAGATAGACTATGATAAAAAGAAGAAACAAACACCTGGCAACAGCAAAGAAGATAGAAGTTGAAAAACTGAAAAAACTACGTGTTAATCAAACAAATTTTTTATATCAATAAATATATTTTAAAATGAAATTATTAGAGAGAGGTAATGGTGGTTTCTTTGATTAATGAAGACCCCACGTTTACACAAGGATGGAGAACTAAAACAAACACACTTGATTGGTGGTATAGAATGGTGAATTTACACGTGTAATCTAATCACTCAAAAAGATTAGCTCCACAAACCTTGTTGGGCAATCATTTCCCTCCAAATTATTTTAGGTAAGAAGGTTTTAATAATTTACTAATTGCTAAATGCTGACTCAGATTGAAAGCAGACTACCAATTTTAACTTGGACCACCAATTAATTTTGTCGTATAAAAATAAATGCATTTACTAAAAATTTGTTTTTCTTAGGATTGAATTGAATCACAGAGAAAGAAAATTGAATCACGGAGGAAGACTAGTTTCAGCCACATGCAAAGTGATGACTAAGCTTAAAACCATGTTAATCTACTCCAATAATAGAGTAAGTATGATAGTGATTTTCTATCTCCTACTATTTTCCCTTTCATTATTGACAAAAAAAAACAAATTAAAACCGATACAACCTAAACAAGATCATATTGTTTTGTTGTTTTTGTAATTAATCTTAACTACCTTGTATGCCCAACTGTTATGTCATGTTTCACATGCTGGGCCCTCTCTGATCTCGCTGGTTCCACATGCATATAGTGCCTCTCCAATGAAATTGAGGAAGAGATGAGATCATTCTCTTATATTCATGTGCTAGTGCAATAATGCAATATAATATACTAGATCACCGATTTAATCCTTGACTCCTTGTCATGATTGGACCTCCCGAAATGAATTTTATACTATTCACATATTATTTATATACGCGTCGGTATTCCTTATCTTAACTAACAATAAGATTGCGTATAGCATTGACTTAGAAAGCCCTTTTTTTAAAAAAAAACTTATTTTTACTACTATTTATAAATCTCATATATATGTGTCGGTACTCTTTATCTTAATTAATAATAAGATTGCATTTAGCATTGGTCTAGAAAGCCAACTTTTTTTTTTTATTATTTTAACTTATTTTTGCTATTATTTATAAATCTCATTGCACTTTTTGGTTTATTCATAAGTCTCATTATACTATTTCAGCTACCTTTTAGTTTTATTTACAATACTTTTAGCAAAAAAATTTCAGTTTCAGCTAAATAAACTGTTCCCAAATGGAGTCAATAAATATAATATTTTTAATAATATTTTTTTAATAATTATTAACATAACATGTTAAATGTTACGATTAGTATTAAAAAGATAAAAATTATGTTACTTCAATCGTAATATATCATGTTAGTTATAAAAAAATTTGTTAAATTTGTTATGTTTCAGATTATTTCAATTATACATTATATTTGGTATTTTATTTATTTTTTAAATAATACAATTTTCCAACTTTCTTTAAGCAAATTATTGCTCATGCCACGTCGTAAATAATTTGCCTGGTGATATGATGTGGCTTTGTTGCATTATGATCCAAGTGTCAGGTTTTGGGACATCCACTTTGTAAAATGTCGAATTATAATGTGGCGAAAGATACACCAAGGAAGAAAAGCATTATCGTTGAACCAAACATAGTAATCTTCTTACTTTTTGTATGTCAAAGTGACGACAAGAATGGCCCTTGCAAACGTGACGAAGAATAACTGATCCAAACTAATTGATCAACCTAAGACTAAAAGGGTTTAATCTCTCTTATAACTTTTATAGATTCAAGAATTATTATCATAAATTTATTTTTATACATTTGAATGAAATGTAATCAAATTCCGGTTGAGTAGCAATGGCGATTCTTTGTCTCTCTTCTAGTGGATTTGTTTTTGCTAGAAGCAAAATAGAAGATGGTCTTTGAAATCGTTATGGGTTCTTTGTCTTAGAGACGTAGGGATTGTGCCAATTGAACGATTCATTAGTTAGAGTGGAGCTTTTCTTCACTAATCATTTTAAGAAACATATATTGATTCTTTAGTTTTGCAACAAAATAAATGAAATTATTACTCCTGACAGGGAAAAAAAATATTTTTCTCCTTTTTTTTTCTCCCTATTTACCTTATTTTAAAATGTTTGAAACTAGTGATAAAAGAAGATATTTGTGCATTTAGTATATAAATTATCTTTCTTACCTGTGGATCTTATAATTATGTAGAGATCATATATTGTACAAGAGAAAATGCATATATTGAATGCATAAAATAATTAATGTAATAATGGAGGTGGAGACTATGAGGTAAGTATGAAGGAGAGGCAGTGATATTGACATCCCCACCACCCCCCCCCCCCCCCAAAAAAAAAAAAATTTTAAGCTTTTATTTTTTTTAACGATTTTTATGTTTTGTTGATTTGTTCTATTTTGTTGAGAGAGAAAGAGAGAGGGTGAAAGATTTCAGCTTCTATGTCAAAAAACCTTCTCACAAATTTTATTTTATTTTTCTCTAGGACATTTTTTCCCGTATTTTTTTTGCTATGTTTCGGGTCTAATTTATTGGCCTCCTTTCCCGAATTGTTTTCACTTATTTTTCTCCTTATATTCTTGACTATATTTCAGGAATAATTTATTGGCCTCCTTTAATGATTTTTTTTCCTTATTTTTTGGCTATATTTTAGGTATAATTTATTGGCCTCCTTTCTCCCATTTTTTTTTCTCTTAAATGTATTTTTTTTCTTTTTTTTTCTCTGTAATTTAGAGTTTTATTTATTAATTTTACAAAATTAACATTTAAAAAAAATCAAGAATAAAAAAACTTACCTAATTAGATAAATTTGAGGGCTTTAAGAGGTTGCCTAACTTGCCTAAGGCAAGAGCCAGCATGGGAGAGAGGCGATGATCCCTATCCTATGGCTTTTCGTATATAATTTATGCTAGTCCCTTATAAAAATATACATTAGGTTTAATTTTATATAAACAACTTTATTGAAAATTTTAAGAAAATATTAATTTTCACTTAACCTTTTATGTTATTTTAAAGAATCAAATATATCATTTATCAGCATTTACTCTCTTATATTGTAGGTTTTAGTTAGCTCAATTAGTAAAATTTCTTATCATCAAATAAGAGATCTAGATTTGAGTCTCATCTATGTCAAAAATCAATTGATATATTGTCTAGATGATAAAGAGCAATCATTACTGAACGGATGTCATAAATTAAAATCCTATAATATCTATACTAAAAAAGGGAACTCAAAGTAGGAGTAATGCTAGAAATATACTTATTCTCACATCCAAATTCACACCTTGCTTTACTCCATCCTCTTGCTATGTTATGTTTATAACCTAGTGGTAATCTTCTACTTCATTAGCAAGAAGTTACGAGTTTCTGAAGACAAATTTGTGGGAATAAAAAACTCTTTCATTGTTAAAATAATAAGAATAAATAAATAAAAAACCTTTAACCAAGATCATCAAAGTAGATTAAAGAAGGTTTTGTGTTGTACCTTCTGCGGACCAGAATTCTCTCAAGTAGGACTTGTTAGTTTTTCTTGCGATCCTTTGCATCACGAACTCAAAAAGCTTCTGCAGTCCTATTTCCAAACATGTTCATATCATCATTTGCACTTAATTTGGCTCAGCAAATCTTAGGGAGTTAGTGGTTACCTAGAGAGAATGGCCCAAGAGATAGTATTTTCTGGAAGTTTACACCTGAGGGCTGAGACTTGAGAGCTAAGAGCTAGAAAATCTTTCAACTGTATGTTTTCACACAACCTTTTAATTTAGGAAACTTATCTGATAAAATATTTGGGAACGCCTATTTGAACTTTCCGATAAGAAAGCCATCCAATAATAATATACCTCAGTTTATCCACATCTCTTTATTCAAGTTTCAACATCCTATGGATCGGGATCCTGGAACCCAATTTAAATTTTAACCCAGATTGTTTTTTGTTTTTGTTTTTGTTGTTATTATTTTTTTAGTTGAGAAGAAAGGTAATGAAATTTTAAACCTTACATATGTATCCCTTTAGGGCAAAGGAAATGCCACCTGCCCCACACTCATGGCTCACCCCATTGAGGTTTGGACTTGTTAGTGAGATTCAAGTTGGCAGTCGCTCCTAGTGAGCATTCTTGCCCATTTGAAGTCGCTAAGCAACCTTCTAGCTGTGTCCCATATATATATTTGGTTCAGATGGGACTAGGCTTCGAGCATTTCAGATACCCAAGCCACAATAGCCTACTTATTAAAATGCGAGACTCCAAACTTTTATCTTTCACCGTACTCTTAGGGGAGCTTTCATCAAGTTTTTTAAATGGTTATCTCAGCTTGGAATTTCTTCATGGCCTGAAGGAGTTGATGGTATCAATCAACATGCTGTTGGTATGTGTGGGATGGGATTGAGAAAAGCGAAAGATGACATAGAAAAGAGTAAAGAAATGGTAATGCCTGCTTGGTTGGCTTAGAGCTGACAAAGCGTACAAGGGAAGCCACTTAAGAAGAAGGCTGAAAAGAGTCAATATTCTTGTATCACTGATTTATAGAATGTCTATGATATCTAATGATTTTCTATAGTTAGATTTAATAGAAATGAAGGATCTAAAAAAGCGGCAACTCTTATAAATTAAAGTTACACTAACCAATTTCCTCTTTGTGTGTATACTTACGCATGCTAATAATTCATGTAATTCATGTAATTTTTGTTGTAGCCATCATAATAAAACTACAACAAATCTATAAACATAGTTACATAGTCCTAGTTTTGGCCTTTTGGGTGAATCAGGTAAATCTAAGTGTTTATGTGCACTTGTTGATTTTTTAAATTTATAATTAAGTCTCAATTAAATAAAACAAAAAGTAACACATTTTTAATTAAAAAATTGTGTATGGACACTTAAAATAAAAATCAAAAATCAAAAATCAAAATAGATGGGTAAACAGAAAAAGTTAAAAACCAAAGGAAAAAAAGAAAACGACAAGCCCATGTGAACTTTGCACATGGGTTTTTTCTTCCACATAAGTGGGAACATTTGTTCCACCTTCTTTTTCTCCAATTTTCTCTCCGATTTGGAGAGAAAACATTTTAGTGGTGGGCCCAAGAGAGAACAATCAAACTCTACCAATTTTCCCTCCTCTCTTTACTCCAACCAAACATCCACAAAAACCATTTTTTTCTCCACTTTTCTCTCCCCCTTTTCCATCCCCCTAAAATCTCTTTAACCAAACAAATCCTAAGTCATACGTTTAACCCCAATGTTAGACCTACTTATTGGAATATAAAAGGCACGTTATAAGTCAACCTAAAAGAGGTTTTTTTTAGAGAAGAGATAGTTGTGTTTGAGTGCAATCAAGATTCTCTCAATTTTCCTATATATATATATAAAAGATTCTCTCAATTTTCCCATTAAAATTAAAAAAAAAAAAAAAAAAAAAAAGACTCTTAGTTTCACCATACTGGAGGTATCAAAGTAGATCTAAATATCAATTGGTGATCAAGGTTGAAGATATAGTGCCTACCACATACTTGCTGTAGTGAAGAAAACCTACAAAATGTTCTTGAAGTCTGTTGGAGCTTTAGCCGTGATTGTGGGTAAGTTTTTCTTTTTTTTGATGGGTGATTGTGGGTAAGTTATCCGTGGAAGCCATCCATATGGTTGAAGAACCCACATGTTCCAATGAAGTGAAAGGTATTTTTTATTTTTATTTTATTTTATATGTAAGTTGTCTATGGGCCATAGAGTCTAGGAGACTGGGACAAAATTTTTTCTTAATTGTAAAACTTCTCTTGTCACCGTGGATTTGTTTTATTGGGAAAAGTTTCCTATAGTAGTTTTTTTCTTGGAAGTTTTCCTTAAATTTTCCATTTTGCCACCACACTATCGTCTCCTTGTGAATGAGATTATTTAATTTGCCTTACTTGTGAATCACATTATTTCCCGTTCAGAATTCCTCCTTTTTTTTTTTTTTCGTTAACAATTACCTAGGAAGTGAATGACATAAAGTGATTGGACATTACAAAATTAGATCTGGTTGTTCAACAGATCATTCCTTAAGAGGCTGTTTGGCCACCATTTTTTGGTCACTCAATTTCTGTCACTCATCACTCTAAATACCAAGGTTGTTTGGCACCATCACTCACTTTCTATCACTCAATATTTTTCACACTATTTATGGGTTCCATACCTATCACTGGTGCAGTTTTTTCTTTTTTCTTTTTTCCTTTTTTCTTCAGTACCCAAACTCACCGAACCTAGTGAAAAAAAAAAAAAAAAAAAAAAAACCAACCCAAGAGAAAAAAAAAAGAAGAAGAAGAAGAAGAAAAAAAAAAAAAGAATCGAACAGCCAACCCAGAGAAGAAAGGGGAAAAAAAAAGTCAAAGGTCGAAAGTTACGGCTGAGTACTGTTTGTGGGTCCCCTATGTGTGTTTAATTACAATATTGCCATTGAGTTATGAGTTATGGAAACTGAAAACAACTAAAATGTGTTTTCAGTTTCCATAACTCATAACTCAAAAATCAGAGAATTGAGTGATGGAAACAGAGTTATCGTTTGCCAAACGGATAATGAGCTATGAGTCCCACCATTTTTGAGTTATGAAAACAAAGAATTGAATTATGGAAATCACTCATCCAAACAGCCTAAATTATTCAAAATTTGAAGTTTGGGGTCCCACATTTCAACAGCTGAATTCACAAAGGCAGATCAAGCCCTTACGTGGCAACTTTGGTGTCACCTATGCATTCAATCCGGTTCTTCAATAACCGGGTTTTATGAACCGGCTCTTCAACCCTGGTTATGTATCGCTCACATGTCTAATTTGTTTACATCTCACCCTAACATCCTATTCTCAGCAATAAACTGTCAAATTTCCCCAATAGACTTACTTAAAACTCTCACTCATGGCATCTCAACAGATGTCAATGTATTGGTAAACACCTGCTCAGCAGCTGCATTATCCTTATTCATGACACAAACTATGTTTTAGTGGTACTGCAGAAGTTAACCATTCCCGAAAGACAATGCTATTGCATGACATTTCAAATACAGAATAAATGACATATTTTTTTTCCTTTTTGGGTGAGAATACCATAGAGTTGGAATGAAGCAGCACTGATAGACAGTCAACGTTGTTGGAATAGGGGCATCAAAGATCTTGAAAGGTGTGTGTGGAGCACAAAAATAGTCAAAAGCAGATGCCCCTCAATTGGCAAGTTGTCACATTATGTGATTTAAAAAAAAAAAAAAGTTGTAAATTAAGAGTGAACATTCATGTCTAAATCAACAGCTTTGCAGGAAACAAGTATTGCTAGAAGGAAAGTCTGAAAAAAAAAAAAAAAAAAAAAAAAAAAAAAAAAACACTTAAATTCACACTGTTTATTCAATAAAGAGAAGATCTGCTTAGCAAGTGATGGGAACACCTTCAGACATTTGGGGGAGGCCAAATCTTCCCAAACAACTCTTCCACTCGCTTGGCTTGATTAACATAACCTTCCAGTCCACCAGCGAGAAGGTCTACAGCTGCCGGTCCCATAGCTGATGCAAGGCTTAATTGGTCCCATTTCACGAGCTGGACATGAAGATATGATTGGTTAACCATCTAAGAGTATTTAGAGAAATCAAAGTAGGAGTGCCTATAGAAAGAGGCCAGGGTACAAGTGAATGAGTGGTAATATTTTAATAGTCTGGTTAGGATTGATTTCCACCGACACAATATGCTGTTGTCAGCAAAATTGATTAACTGTGAACCTTCAAATGGCAACCATGAACTGGTCAGTCTTCTCTAAATGATACCATCTCATGACAATCTCTATGGTGGCAGTGATAGAAGATGTATAGCAGTGATGGTAGATGTGGTATAGTGATTATGGTGATATGGTAGCACTGATGAGGTGATGGTGGCAGCTACTGTCGTAGTATTAGTAGAACTGTAGAATTGCAAATGGTGATGGAAGCAATGGTGTTGGATGAGGAGATTGTGTTTAGGACTCAGTGTGGCCTCAGGTCTGTGTCCTGTCCAGTGCACTGGAGCATTAGACAAAAGCCTTGCTCTTATGTTTTTCCAAAAACCTAAACAGGGGGAAGGGGGTCTTGGCTGTGTTCTGCGGCCCATTTAAGGGCTAGTGATGTGGTGAGGACATTGGTAAATAATTTTTTTTCAAGAGAATACAAAGCTAAACCAATACAATAACTTAGGTGGGCTTGGAACAGCAATATCATTAACTATTTTTTTTTTCTCTATCACTGTTCAACACACATCCATAACTTAGGTGGGATTTTGAGACTGCATTTTGTGACCATAAAGTAGGTAAATTTGGCTCCATTCCTCACAATTTTTATCAGTAAAACAAAGAAACTCCAAATGCTTAAGAGGAATATGCAGTGAGAATATGAAAAGAAAGCAGACCTCTTCTTTACTGAAATTGTATAGGGCTGCAGACTCTGGAGAAAGTCTCCTAACAAAGGAGTACTTCTCATCAGGAGCAGTAACGGAGTCTTTGAGAGATTGTAATACCTTCAATGGTGCAATGATGTAGTCAACCCTGAGCAATGACAAACAGAAGCATCAAAGGTTATTCCAAACATGAAACCTGTCAAGAATTTCCTGATATTTATGATAAAATGTCATATGGTTACCCCAGAAGACTAAATAAATCCTGCTTGTTTCGGACAGCAGCAGCCATCAACTTTGATTTATGTCCATTCTTGTGAATGTAATTATAAGCCTTTGTCACCTGCAGGGATGGATATAGTATGTCTAATTCAGTCTCCTTATTCTTTTGTTTTTTATTTTATTTTTTTACTTCTTATTTATTTTAATCTTCACAGTTTGTTAGTGTAGACTCAAGTCAGTTGAGTGATCAAACACAGTACCAGAAGTCTAACCAACTAAGCAGACTTTGTATCAATGCTGAAGTAAATGCCCTTTAGGATTAGCTTCAAAGGTTGTAGGAATCATGCTTTGAGGTTATGAAACCATAGAGTATGAAACAAATCATGCTGTACACAGATATTGCTAGAAACGCATGTGGTGCTGGAAAATTGAGGTCCCAATTGCTTGAAAATGAGGGAAATCTGGTCGGGGGTACTATGAACAATTCACACACATCAACCACCAAGTACCTAGGAAGCACTTCATTTAGGTGTCGTATCCGTTTCAAACACTTGACACACCTAAGATACTTTTGCATGCGTGTCTCAACCGTATCCTTTTTAAAAAAATAAATAAATACAAAACACAGTCGGGACACAAGAACAAGAGGAATTAAATACCCTTTCACAAAACAAAGAGAGCATTCATGCTCTAAATGGTAATAATGCATTTGAAAATTAATAATTATATTTATTCTTGGTTTGTATTCTAATTTCTAAACATCCTTAATAGTCATGGATTTGCTTTACTATCCATTATTACTCTTAATTTGATATATATTTAACATTATATGAAAAATATATGCTTAATAATGTATAAAAAAAATATAAATGAAAATATATTTAATAATTATTTAATAGACAAGTCCCACCATATCCGTGTCCTATTTTTTCAAAAACTATCATGTCACCGTTATGTACCCGTACACATACCTGTACCCGTGTTCGTGTTCGTGCTTCTTAGCCAATTATAGCCCCTCAGCAGCAAAATGGGGTAATATAGTCCATTAATGTTAAATAGGTAAAGGAACATAGACATGGTAGGAAAGGCATAATGACATTTGATTCTAACAATCAATATGCTCCAGATGATGCCAAACAATTTCAAATGGAGGATAAAGGGGAAAATAATAAACCCTAAGGCTCAGCACTTAAGGAGTTTGCCTGAATACAGCACCAAGCGTGGAAAACTTAAGAATCAGAACCCAGAAATTGGAAATTTTCCAATTCAAATTTTCACTTCATCAAAGTCTGTCTTACATGTTCATTGAAGCCTCTTTTAAATAGGCTTTCAGAGAGTACATCAATAAGAGGAGGGGGGGGGGGGGGGGGGACATAATTCCACAAAATCCTCAATCAAGAAAAATTACAACAATGGAATTTCAAATTTTGAAATTCAAATTAGCACTAATTTTGTTGCATCTTGGTGTCCACACCACCAGGTCAAAAAATTATGAACTAATATTGGTTTAGAATACACAGTGAAGAGCAAGATAAAATCATCAACAGATGGCAGAAAATGAATTCAGAAAATAGTATGCTGAAAGAAGTATTTCACAAGATAATATGATGCTGTTGAAAACATTAGTTGGACAATGAGTTTCAGTAGGTTACAAAATTCAAAATTAATACCACAAAAGTTGTTTGACTTCAATCTAAATGTCCTTTTCTTCCTCTACTTTAAGTCTTTAAGTGAGAACTGAACCTACAATCTCTCCTTAGTCTCTTACCACCTTATCGGATGCCCAGGGCCTGTCTAGAGACAAGTTTGCCCACAGTCCCAAAAACAACCCCAATATCAGATTGCAAAATTACACAACTTATAAACATAAAGTGGTTTCTTATAATTTTACCAATAAACTGCAGGTGATTTAATCAACTAAAATCTTGTTGAATGTATTAAAACAAATGAAAAATCAGTAATTAAATCAACTAAAATCTTGTTGCCTGTATTGAATCAATTGAAAAATCAGATGATCAGTCTTGTTTAACTAACCAAAGCCAACCCTGGATCCTCGCCTCTGCTGATAGCAGCTTCAATCTCAGGGTCACCAGAATGGTTGCGTGCCCAATCCTGAAGGACAGTGATTGCATTTCAATAATGACCAAACTAAAGGTTCTATAAACAATGGAAATACACAATATTAATAGAAAATTACCCTTAAACGACCCACAAAAATCTGAATAACAGAAGCACCAGCTTGGGCTGCAGCTGCAGCTTGAGCAAAGCTGAAAAACAGATCAAAACATAAATGATTGAGAAAGATCACTAGATGTAAAATGTTGATTAAATTTAGTCTTCCTAGAAAATGGCAAAGCTACTTAATGACAAGCTGATTTCCTTAAATGATGATTGAAGCAAATCATACATTAGCATTAACCTTGGGAAATATCAAATGCTGAGAATAAAAATGCATTCACATTAACCTCTGAAGTAGCTTGCCCTACCCAGAAATCAACATCATAGATCTTAAGCAATTTTAACAAACAACAAAGATATATGAACACATAATATGGGGAAATCTATCACCGAGCCACCAAGGAGAAAAGGAAAAAACCAATCTTGTTGCCTGGTGCAAACATAAGATCAACAATGAAGACCCAAATATTGACTATATAATCAAGAAAACCCTCAGTGTACCTCACCTGGTTGTAACACAGTTCAAATGTGTGAAATTTAATTACAGTGTATTAGCATACGATCTCACTTTCCAAACTTAGAATTGATGACTAATCATTATAAAATTGTTCCAGATAAAAGCACATATAACAGCAGGAAGACAAGCTTTTAGTCACCAAAATCAAGTCATATCCTTTTTTGATTGTCATAGTGAAGTTTCAAGGTAGCACCATTATACATCTTAGTGTATACCTGTATACAAAAGTCAAATGCGTCTGTATTCCTTCAGATTCCAGCAACCTTGAGGCCTCTATTCCCTGTATAAAAGTCAATAAATTGTGGGCCACAAAGGGATGAAAAGATTCATTAACTTCCATGCTTCAATTCTCAAAGAAAGTTCTTAGATTGCAAATAGAGACATATTTTGCTAAAATACTCACTTGCCAAGTTGAAGGAATTTTAAACAGCAAACGCTCAGGAGGTACATTAATTTCATTGTACAATTTCAACAAGTCATGCACCTGCACAATTTGATCAACTAAAAATAATAGTCCATATTAAGGTAATAGAAAAAAAAGGAATGGTGACAGATTTCCATGGTAATTTAGGAGAATGAGCAAAAAATATTGAAGATACAAAGTATATGATAAAAAACAGGAGCCAAAAACATGCAGGATGTGTCTCTCACATGCACAGTGTGATGCAGGACAATGGAACTATTAAAAAGGGACTTGGTATTTTAGGAAACAAAAAGAAGAATGATAGGATTAGACCAAAGAATCAACATCTAGGGTTTTCTTGGAATCACTATCTAGCAATAAAAAAAAACCCAAGAACCAGTTGCTTGAAATCACCATCAAACATGAAATAAAGATAATAGCCCAAGAATCACCACCTGGACTTACTAGGAATCATCACCAAGATTGACATAAAGATAGGAGCCTAGGAATCACTACCAAGCACTATAGGAAAACTTCCAACCCAAATTTCACTAGTCCATTATAAATTGTAGCAAGTCCATAGGCTTTTTATAGGATTCCCAAATTACATTCAACATGAAAAGAAAATAAACTCATAATGAGATGACAGAAGATATGGATATAAAAATCAGATAGAATTAAATCCACTAATATCATCATTAGCATCACTCACGATCAATGAGGTCCGTAGGATTTTAATTGGCTAATATCCATGTCAGTGTAATAAGATTACGGTGGGAAATCCCTAATCTAAAAAAATCAAGTCTGGTTGCTGCATCTAAAAATTGGCATCCACAGAATCTTGGTCGAGCATGAAATGAAGCTGCTTGAGCAAACCCAGTAGCAGCGAACAGTACAAGATAGGTCCGAGATTTTGCCTAAGTGTTGCCTTTGGACTGCTCAAGCCACTGAGACCTGCTTGCTTGAGCGATTAAAAGCTTGCTCGAGCAAGCCCTTCAGATATTGTTTAACTCAAAGCTTGCTGAAGAAGCTGGGTGTATAGATTGCTTATTTCATGTGCCATGAGGTTACTGATGGGATGAGAATTTATTGATGGCCAGCAGCTGTTCCCTTGGGTCAAAAATTAAGCCAGGCATGGGTGAAAAAGCAGTAGTGGTTCTTCTCTGCTATTTTGGGTTTGCATGCAGATTATGAGAGATTCTCTACTAAAAGCTCTTGTGCTCCTTGCACTGAATAGAAAAGGCCATGGGAGTGCCTTGTGTGGGGTTGTGCCATTAAGCCATTCAAAGAAGTAAGATTGGCTTTTTGAAGCTCCTGAGCCATTGTTTTTGTATGGCACAGGTGAGAGCATTGTGAGGGGAAATGAAAATCTAAATGCATCAAGAGGCAAGGGGTATTTCTATGGGCTGGGCTGACCGAAAAGGAAAAGGAGCACCGAGTAGCATTTTTGCTTTTTGTGCTCTTAAGTTTTTTAGTTGAAGGGTAACCAAGTTGAAAGCATTTTCATGGTGTTCCTGTGCTGAACAAAAGGAACCCCTATGGAGAGAGCATTTTTTGTGTGCTAAGCTTATTGATAGAATTTCAGCCCATGCTTTTTAGCACCAGAATATTTTCCTCTCTCTTCCTTAGTTATTGATCCTGTACCTTAGTTCTACATACCCTTGTCCTAGCCCAGGTCCTAGAACCCATGGCAAGTTTTTAATAAAATACCCCTTTCATTAACGATCTTACCTTTGAATCCTAAATTTAAAATTTGAGAGATTGAAATCACATAGATAAATCTTCAGTGAGGTTCAATGCAATGTCAAAGGTTCAAGTTGGAGGAGATCACCATACAGAAGCATTTCAGAGGTTTGGGGACTATTGCAATACAAAGGAAATCGAGGCATTCACAGAGGTTGCATAGAGTCTAGGCTAGGAAAATTTTTGTAAGTTTCTGACTTTTGTAACTGTTCCTTTTGTAGTGGATTTTCTATGGACCTGCCTTTGTCCCCATAAGGGTTCTTCCTTTGGACAGTTTTTTCTTAAGTTTTCCACTTCGTCACCAATCTCTAAATGACTTTCTTTATTGCTGTTGATTTGATTGCATAAACTGTGGTGTGTGTGTATATTATGCTGGGTATATAATTTTTATTTGTTGTGTTTAATCGACAAATTTATTATTTCCACAAGGCTAACACATAGTAGTCTAAAATATATTTTTCAAGGTCCATTGAAATCAATCAGCATGAATAGGTCCAATTTGGTTGTCTGCACCACAGCGAATCTAAAATGATGAAAATGTTTTTTTTTAAATTGCATGTAAAGTATGGAGTTTGAATTCTATAGCAAAACTATTCATTGCCTCACATGTGATGCTCAAGCCAACTAGACACTGTCTTTCTACATGGTTAAAATGTTACAAGAAGCTTATGTTTCCCTTAAGCAATATTTCTTGGTTTTTTCAAATTTCCACCATTTGCTCTACACAAGACAACATCATTAGTATTCATGTGCAGAAAGAGGACGAGTCATGTGCAATTTCAGAAAGAAAAAAAAAGGCTTGAACTTATATGATAGTTCTCTTAAGTGGAAGACATCAATTTCTTCTCAACAACTTCTTCTTTTTTTTTTTTTTTTTTTTTTTTTTTTTTTTTTTTTTTTTTTTTCAGATCTCATGTTTCTGCTTATCGCAGCATGGTCCTTCCTTCTAACTGGACTTCTTGATGTAAAAATCTATTTGAAATGAAAGAGGGTTTAAAAAGTACAAAAAATTTTAAATTTCATACTTTGCCTGCACCAATGATATGGTGATTTTAATATCCCTAAATCTAAAGGTCAAGATATTTAATGTGGAAGACATATCATGAGAAAAAGAACAACTCTAGATTGCCATCTACCCAACCCAAATTCCTTCAAGAAAGTACAATGTAAATGCGTAGTTAGAGATTGAATTAGCAAGCAATGAATGATTGATGGAAGTTGAAAAAGAACAACCAAGTCATAGCTAATACTCTGATTCAAATATGAATATTTAAGCAATTTCTTTAAAACAATAAATCAACAAATTACATAAACCAACCTTCCTGATAATGCCATGTGTGTCATACGCAAGGCGTGGATCCACTTCAGTTGAAACTCGACCAGGTACTAGTTTTGCCAAGTCACCACCAACATTCACTAAAGCCTAAGTGTCCATGACCCATAGCAAACCATCTTGATCAATTTAATGAAACAAATACATTTCTCACAATCAAGTTATAAGAAAACAAACCTTGTTAACAAAACATGACAATCTCAAATCAGCGTTTTCTAGCCCATAACACGTGGAATCTGCCAAAGCCATTTCCACAGCATTCTACACAAGAGCAAAATTACTAATTATAAAAACAATATCCTAAATACCAAAATGGAAAGCCTAGATTTAGTTTTTCTATCTTGTTTTCAATGAGATTGAAGCCTCACTCTAAATACTGTATCAGGAAGGCTACATATACCCAAAAGGAGCGAGGAGCTAACGGTAGCTGCTGTTGGAGGAAACCTAAATTTTGAATAATAACAAAACCATCAATTCAAGCATAACCTCTTCATTTTGATTGCTCAGAAAAAAAATAAAATGAAATGAAATAAACTTCCAAGTCTTATTCTTCCAATTGTGCTGCCTTCCTAATAACAATAATAAATGAAGAAGATTATTATTATTATTTTTTAAATCTTTTGAGGGGTTTCCATATTTTTGAAGTAGAAGAGAGTCAAATTAGTACCAACATATATGTAATATCATTTTCCAAATTTCAATATTGTCCGTACAGTTTCATGACCATAAAAGAGTAAGCAATGAAATGACGGAAACAGAGGAATTCAACGAAAACTAGTTCCAATTCCGTTCTTTCTCGAAATAGTGTACCTCTCGAAATCATCGAAAATGACAGTGTCAGGAACGATCTCACTGAAGCTAGACACAGCATCCAATTCCGTGTTGGAACCTAAAGAAAACCACCAATCATTTTTCAACAACAACAATGTTTAAATCAATCAAAAAACAAAGGAAAGAAAGAAAATCGAGATTGTAACAGTGAGGATCTAATTAAACTAAATAGAAGAGATATTGACCAGTGTCGAGCGAGGACGAGGAAGCTCGAATTAGCGGAAACGATTTCCGAGCGTTGTTGAAGAGCACCAGATTTGAAGCTGTCGATCCAGCTCCAGGTAAGAACCTCGACCTCCCATGCTATCAATATCAAAAATCAAAATCACTCATACATGCATTCATAGTCATGCATTAAGTATATACATACATACAGAGAGAGAGATACAAACCTGGAGAGAGGAAGAGAGAGCAGAGAAGGGCGGAGATTTCAAAGTGAGTGACATTTGGAAATTCAGTTAGGAATAGGAGGGACTCACTCTCTACTTTCAACTGATGCGAATATGGATCCCACAGATGTATATACACTCATCACAGTGGAATATATGGTGTTTTTATTATTACCAAGGTTTTGAAGACAGTCTTAACATGTTTGTAAGAGATTTATGGTTTTTTTTTGGTAAACTTTGTATATGACCCAATCATTTACACCGTATTTTATCCATAACCTTTTGATTATATAAAATTATTCTATAACTTTTTAATATCGTGTCAATTTAGTCTATACTATTATTTCTTTAATGGAAATTACTAACGTGGCAAACAACCAAAAGGATTTGTCCTCGTCTCCGAGTGTGGCCTTTGGGATTTTCACCTCTTTAAGCATGTGTGACCAAGTGGTACACCATGCCTTGCTCCAAGGGCTTATAAGGCATGCGTGGGGCGCTTCTCTAACCGATGTGGGACTAAGGGTGTCAAGCCTCAAAGAGGTGAAAATCCCAAAGGCCACACTCGGGGACGAGGACAAATCCTTGCGAGCTTGGCTCTCCAAAGAGGACAATGAGCTGAGTGTGCGAGGAAAAAAACCCCACAGGAACTATTAATGGACTATTTTAGGAAAAATTTTATAGAAAAATATAATAAGTAATTAATATTTTGACAGCTTTTCATATTTCTCATAAAAGCAGTGTCAAAATTTTATTAAAATAGTTTATTAACCATTGTTCTAAAAACATCCCTTAACATGACACTTTTAGTAATAATATGCTATTGCCTTTTTGATTAAAAATGATTGGAGTGATAATAATAATTGTAGGGCCCTTGGGCCCAGAAGTTTATTATTTACCCATATATTGGGCCTATGGCCCAAGCCGAGAATAAGAATCTACTCGAAGAGGAGAAGTCTTCGTTAGAGGAGACTGTGCTAATGAATAAAAGGTGGGGTTTGGTCATGATAGCTCAAGAGAGCTCGCCGAGGATGAAAGAGTCCTCGGCTAGACAAAGTTGAGATCCTATAAGATGGTTTATCAGTAAGGATGACGATCTTGGAAATTCAGTTGGAGTAGACAGGCATTACAGATATATCAGATAAGGAGGAGTCTCGAAATATCTTAGAAGAAAATTATTGTCTCCGCATTAAATGCACTGCAGCCAACTCTCTGGCCGCATTAATGTGGAGGTGATGTCTGAACAGTAGTTTTCAGCCTTACAGCTACTACATGAGGACTTATAGGAAGTGTTGATGGGACAAGTATCCAAATGAACCGTCTAGAGTGCATGTGGAAGGTGGAAAATGCAAGGAGAAGATAGTATAAAATGAGGAAGAGGGAGTAAGACAGGGGGATCGAAAAATTTAGGAAAGAAACATTGTATCAATCTGCAATCAAACTTGTAATGTTACCTAAAAACTATACATAAGAACCAGTTATCATGAGGACTTCGCTGATAACCTTTTTTTCTTCATATTACAGTTATTTATTTTCATCTTTTTGTCATCAAACCTATTTAACTCGTTGTTCGATCAACCCAGGCTCAGTTTTCTAACTCATTATCTACAAATTCATTATTTTGGGTTTTTTGAGCTAAGTCCATCCGCGTGTTGGGCTAAGAATTCAAATTTGGTCCTTACAATAATAATAATAATAATATGACAAAACTTAGGTATAATACCTTAAGTGTTGTTCCTTAAGTTCTTATCTTAAGATTTAGCCATGTGGCTACTTAACTAAAAAATACTCTTCTTTCCTATGAGAAAAAATCCACATGACAGAATTTTAAAATGAGAATTTAAGGAACAGCACCTAAATACTATACCTAAGTCTTGCTTATAATAATAATAATAATAATAATAATAATAATAATAATAATAATAATAATAATCTATACTATATTATATATAACGGGATTCTCACTTTGATATGGACTTTTCAAAAGGTCAAAAATACCATGTCCAGGAACCAATAAACTTTTCATACAATATTTTAGAAATAAGTAAGATTTAGATACAATACTTAAGTGCTGCTTTCTAGACTCCCTTCTTAAAATTCTGTTATATAATTTTTTTTTTCATATGATGGAAATATATTTTTTAGTTAAGTAGCCACATAACTAAATCTTAAAAGGGAAACCTAAAAAATAGTACCTAAGATACTGTACCTAAATTTTATCCTTTTAGGAATAAGGTCAATAACGTCATAATATTCTTCGTAAAATTTCATTTCTTAGACTGGACTTTTATCTGATTTTTTTTTTTTTTTTTGGTGAAGGACTTTTATCTAATTAAAAAATACCCTTATACCCTAAGTTTAAGTAAGGACAAAATTTGGGACAACCCAATAAAAATACATACCTACAAAATAGGATCATTCTCTCACTAATCCATATCTTCGAAACAACTTTACTTATCCAAACCAAAAAAAACAAAAACAAAAACAAAACAAAAACCCACGTTAAGTAAAAAGCTTCCCAGAAAAATTCTATCAAAACAAAAAACAAAAAAACAAAAATCCACATTAAGTTAGATTTTAAAAACCTTATCCTTATCCCATAATACATGTAGTTTTTATTAGATTATTTAAAAGAATTTCCAGTTGTTTATTACTCTTTTTCACTTATCTAAGTAAAATTATTAAGTTTTAAAATCCTAAATTTTAGGTTATAAAATCTCTTCTTTTTTTTCTTTTTCTTTTTTTACACAGGTTCAATTCTATATAATAAAACAAAACAGCATTTATTTTAGCGTGTTTCAACTTTCAATTCAAATATCAAAATATTGACATAAGTTAAATACAAAATTTTCTAATAAAAAAAAAAAAAAAAGGTAGATAGAAAATTTTACTAATATTTAAAAACTGATAACACCTCCTTTCTCTGTATGGTTTGTGGGCTATTTTGCTTCTTTTAGTTTTTTTATTTTATATAAAAAAAACTGTGTATAATCTTGGAACAAATGAAATTACATAAATCTTACTCAAGACAATTTTTTTTTTTTTAATTATATTGTTCCTCTCTTCCTTTCCTCATTTAAATTTACTTTGGGTTAGGTTTATGATCGATATTTTGATTCCTTTCTATTTCTTTTCTTTTTTCTTTTCTTTTTATACATTTTAATAAAATAATCTTAATTTTTTCCAGGTCAAAAACTCAGGTTATAGAATTTTGACGAACCAAAACAACTAAAGAAGTATGAAGTCAGCTATCAAATAGATGAAGTGTTTGCAAATGTAAAGCATAGAGGATTATATATTTGGAGAGAACATGAATTATATTATATTTTATGGATTTTTAAGAAACAGAATTATATTATATAATATGTGTTAGTGTGACAAAACCGGAGCGGTTCGATAACTTCGAGACAATCTGCCTATTAAAATTGTCACGTCTTATTTTCTCAAAAAAAAAAAAAAAAAAATTGTCACGTCTTATGTTTCTAGTTTCGTCGTTTTGTTACTGGAGCTTACTTCATGTGAAAGTTAGGAGTTTTTGGGGTTAATATTGTAAAATTTAAAGTTAATTTGCATTATAGGAACGGTTGAAAGTTAATTGGTAAATTGAGGAGAGAGATTGAATTTCGGCAATCTCATGGCCGAAATTCAGCCAAAAAGTAGGAGAGAGAATAAGGAAAGGAGGAGAGAGAAAATCTTGAATTTCGTCAATCCCATTGCCGAAATTCCACTGCCCAGTTTTCCTGCCCGAATGCTGTGTGTCCAAGCGTGGAGTGCTCTTAAAATAAAAAAATCAGATGAGATGAGGAAAATAAATTTTTTTTTTTTAGCAATTGTGATAATGACATTGCCGAAAATGGAAAAAAAAAAAAGTGGTTTCGAAATCTCTAGAAGAGTAAAAAACAGGTTTCATGTCCACAATATTTTCACAATAAATCACATATAATTAGTCCACAATATTTTCACACTAAATCACATATAATTAGTTATTATTAGTTAAAAAAATTTGTGACAACTAATTGTGGCAATAGCATTGCCGAAATAGGAAAAAAAAATTTGTGGCAATACCATTGCCGAAATAGGGAGAAAAATAAAAGTGACAAACTACTTGAGGCAATTGCATTGCCGAAATAGGGAGAAAAAAAAATTGGAAATACCATTACCGATATAGGGGAATAAAAAAAATTTTAACAATTGTGACAATGGGATTGCCGAAAATGTGAGAAAAAAAAAGAGAGAATGATTATGGCAATGGGATTTCCGAAATAGGAAAACAAATTTCGGCAATTCCATTGACGAAAATATGGAAAAAAAGAAAAAAAGAAAGATTTGTGGGAATCAAAATTTTTCCCCTATTTCGGCAAAATGTGAAAAAGAAAAAAAAAAAGAGGATTACGGCAATGGTATTGCCTATTTATCCCCCCCCTATTTCGGCAATACCATTGCCGTAATCCTCTTTTTTTTTTTTTTTTTTTTTTTTTTTTTTTTTTTTACATTTACGGCAATGGTATTGCCGAAATAGGGGGAAAAATTTCCCCCCTATTTCGGCAATCCCGTTGCCGTAATCCTTTTCTCCTTTCTTCTTTTTTTTTCTTTTTTTTTCAATGGTATTTCCAATTTTTTTTCTCCCTATTTCGGCAATGCAATTGCCTCAAGTAGTTTGTCACTTTTATTTTTCTCCCTATTTCGGCAATGGTATTGCCACAAATTTTTTTTTTCTTATTTTAGCAATGCCATTGCCACAATTAGTTGTCACAAATTTTTTTAACTAATAATAACTAATTATATGTGATTTATTGTGAAAAATATTGTGGACTAATTATATGTGATTTATTGTGAAAATATTGTGGACATGAAACCTGTTTTTTACTCTTCTAGAGATTTCGAAACCACTTTTTTTTTTTTTTTTCCATTTTCGGCAATGCCATTATCACAATTGCTAAAAAAAAAAAATTTATTCTCCTCATCTCATCTGATTTTTTTATTTTAAGAGCACTCCATGCTCGGACACACAGCATGGGCAGGAAAACTGGGCAGTGGAATTTCGGCAATGGAATTGATGAAATTCAAGATTTTCTCTCTCCTCCTTTACTTATTCTCTCTCCTGCTTTTTGGCTGAATTTCGGCAATCCCATTGCCGAAATTCAGTCTCTCTCCTCAATTTGCCAATTAACTTCCAACAGTTCCTATAATGCAAATTAACTTTAAATTTTGCAATATTAACCCAAAAGACTCGTATATATTAGTTTCTTTGTTTTATTTATTTTTAGGTAGTTGATAGATAACATTTTAGACTTTATAATTTAGAAGTAACTTCAGATTAAATCTCATTATTTTCAGAAATTTCAAATTAAACTCTTTACTTTTACCTTCTCAAAAAAAAAAAATAAAAAAAAAAACTCTTTACTTTTAAAAATATTTCAATTTAAACCATAAACAAATTTACAATGATATCGCTAATGCAAAATTTTAAAAACAAAACTGTAAGGACTCAATTATTAACAACCCCAAATTGGTGTATTGGGTTTGAACGTTAAAGGCCCAAACAATAAAATTTGTAGAGAGTGGGATAAAAGGGTAGGCCTTGGTTGTTGGACAGTAGTCAGTCATGGTGTTCATGATAATCGCACAGGGGAGAATCGTGTTTACCCAAGAAGACTTTCTCTTTGGCACGGCTTGAGTGGCTCCGGTCATTGGACCTCGTCCGAGGAGCTTAGTGTTCTTATTATACCTTTTTCCTTAGGTTACAATGGCCTAAGAGTCGATACATAATGCTCTTCCTTCCCCCCCCCCCCCTCTACTCTCGGGGATGAATTCTTACATTATATAGCCTCTTTCAGTTGATCTTAACCTTCCATCTATTGATCAGGCAGGTAACTACTCGAATGCTTATCCCATCAGCCGCCTTCCCCCACTTTCTGTTAGTTGCAATAACCGAAACTACACTGTTTAGGGGTCTTTTCTCATCAATGCGGTCAGGACGTTTGTGGGCGCATTCAATGTAAAGGTAACAGCTTTTCCTTGAACCGCTCCCACACTACACCCCCGTGCGAGTTCTATTGTACTCGTTTTTTCTTCTGGGAGCGTTTTGGGGGCTGCCTTTGATAGCGTGTCGTTCTTCCCTTCTAGGTTTTGGGATGCCGAGGACAGGATCGTCCTCGGCTGCATTTCTAAGCCATTTGGACTTTCGCTTCATGTCCTCGGCAAAGTCTCTCCTCGGTGCGGGCCTTGGACCCTAATGTATAGTGGGCCGGGGTCACAAATTCTCTGGTCCCACAAAAACCACGTCATATGATTATTTTAATATATATGTCCATCATATATAAATATAATTTCATTCCAAGTCATTCAATTTTGTTTTCTTTTTCTACCCCTTTTTTTTTTTTTTTTGGTTTCTTTTAAAGCATTTTTCTATTATGCTTGAAACCATTATATTGAAACATTTTCTAATATTCATTCAATGGCGTTTGGTTTGTATTTCAAGATAGCCAAATATTTCAAATAGAAAAGATAAAAATTAAAAACCATGGAAGACTTTGGAGTGTGGACAATAGTCTGAAATTAGTGGCAAACTAGTTTAGACCCATGATATTTTCTTTAGACCCGTGACAGTTCCTTATTAAATACTTGGACCAATTTTGATAAGAGGGTGAGGAATAAGAGAAAAAAAAAAAGAAAAAAAAGACAATTCTTGTCACATCCAAATACGATTATGAGCACATTTCCAAAGAAAATGAATTAATTAAAAAGGAGCTCCAAAATAAAGTCCATAATTTTTTAGAGGAAGTATATGTGGTGTTGGGATTTGGGAGATAGAAATTTGTAGGTAGATTATAGAATTGAAGATACTTGAAATCAAATTCCAAATATGAGTATCATGAGTTTGGGCAAAATATACAAAATCGGTACAGTCAATGAATCGATTTTGACTCCAATTTCCAGTTTAACCCAGTTTTTGACTAGTTTTATATCGATTTTAGGGCATTTTACCAAACCAAATTGGTGCCCGATTCTTGATTGAACTAGTTGAACAGGGCAATCCAGTTCGATTTTTTAAAATAATGATTGAGGTGGCATAAATGAGATCAATAGTGAATTCTTGTAACTTAAAAGATAGTGAGTGAAGATTTTCACATATGGCTAGTTGGGATCGAGTTTACCAAAGTGAGGAGTAGTTTAGTGTTTACAATGGCCCATAAAAAAACAAAAGAAGAAGTCCAATGGGTAGCCAAAAATCCATCCAGAAAGAGAGAGAAGTTTAGAGGAGGATCGATGAGCCATTTTTTAATAATAAATATATTTTTTTTTAAATTACAATTTTCCAC
The DNA here is from genome assembly GCF_001633185.2 of Quercus lobata. Classification (NCBI taxonomy): domain Eukaryota; kingdom Viridiplantae; phylum Streptophyta; class Magnoliopsida; order Fagales; family Fagaceae; genus Quercus; species Quercus lobata. Next base: position 13,855,604 of record NC_044915.1, on the reverse strand, counting down.
TTTAAACTATATCATATATATATATATATATATATATATATTTTAAAAAAAAAACATACTCATTTTACATTTTGTTTTCTAAACTATTGAAATGCACGATTAATCTCCTAAAGTTATAAATTTGTAACACTTAACCCTCTGTCATTTATTTTATGGTTAAATCTAGTGAAATTTAACATTAAAAAACTAATTAACCCCTCCCTCCAAAATAGAGGGTAGATGGTAAATTGGTTTTTTACATTAGATTTAACTAAGAAAATGATGATAGAAAACAAAACAAAAAAACTAGTCTCTTTTTTTTTTTTGGCTAAAAAAATATCTAGTCTTGAAAACTTGAGCGGCCTGCCCTCACTTTTTCATATTATTTTTTTAATATATACCAACTTTCAGATCTAGATCAAAAATTAGGAGATTGGAACATACCCAAAGTTCCCACAACCCAAGTCTATAAATCTTCGTCATGGTCCTTGAAAAAGTCTTTCAGAACGGACTACCATGTTAGGACTATGAACAAGTATACAGCATCAACAAGGAGTATGAAACATGCTACTTGTTATCCCCTGCAGCCGTGAAAGCTCACAGGGAAAAATATCATAAATTCCTCCACATAGGACTTGTCCAAGTTGGAGTAAAACCATTGATCAGAGAAGGGTTGAACAACTCAATCCTTATGGCCCTTAGAGACACCCGCCTCATCAGGTTTAATGATAGTCTCCTAGGAACCATAGAATCCAGTTTGAGTAACGGTCCAGTTCACTTTGACTGTTTTCCAAACCTCAGTGTTGCACTTGACGACCCTCATATCCTGAAGGTCCTCACCCTCAACATTAAAACCCATGGAACCCTTGTGTTACATGGCACCAAACAGCTTGCCTTTATATACAGAGTATATTATAAGTGCATATATATATATATATATATATATATTTATATTAAAAAAAAACTAAACATTGATGGATTACACGAGCCTGAGAGAATCTTGGGCCTTCGTTCGGATCCCAAATTATTGCTTTAGGACCAATAGATGGAGTGAACGCTCTCTTCTACCCTATCAAAGATTTAATAGCCAAGAGATTTGGGCCTGACCCAGCCTTATCCATTTGCAAGTAGATCAAATTACTTGTTACTGCTTACTGTTACTGGATTCAAAAGATTAATGTATCAAGTCTGAATAGCCCACTAAAAAAATTTTAATGCGACTTCACCTAGAGATTATCTCAATAATATGCGCACAAGATTATTTGAGATGATTTGTAAAATTGTACCTATCCACCCTGGACAAATTACAAGGCTACAACTCGATTGCTTATTTGAAACCTGACTTCTAAAAAGTAAAATTAATAGTCCCTTAGGGCCATATCCAATTTACTTGGTCCATAGCTAAACATATTTAAAGTCACAAAATCGTCCAATTACTATAAAAAAAAAAAAGTTATTAATTCTGACATACTTCTTATTTATAAATCATTCATACACATTATCCATTATGGATATCGCATGTGAAATTATGGACATTGTGTGTACGAAGTATACATCAATAAATGTGAGAAAAAAAAATACCAAATAAGAAATAGTTATAGTTATAGTTATACAATCAAATTTACCTCAATTTATTAGCTCATAACCCCGATGAACTACAAATGATAAGGAAGAAGGAGAAAAAAAATAATTGCATAGGGACAGCAAGTAATTCAGCCTAGGTACAATGAAAAAGTATGCACGTTTTGTAGACACAGCTAGTAATTCAATCAGACCTAGTCAAATTAGAGAAGCATCCATGCAAGTTCTATCAGAAATTTATCTTATTGAACGGGTGTATGTAACATGAACATCCCCTTTCCTACTTTGTGAGGTAACCCAAAGTCATGATTGCTGCCATACAGGAGAGAGAAGACAATAACAAACATGCATTAAAGGTTGGATTACCTTTAATTTAATCCTTATTTATTAAAAGTGAGAGACATTAAGGAACTCTACATAAATAAATTAAATAAGCTCCTAAAGTATATCTTTCCTTTAGGTTTCTTTGATAGCAAGAATCAAATCAATCTGATGATAATCCATAAAAAAAAAAAAATAAATAAATAAAATCAATCTGATCAGCTTTAAAAAATTGATCAGCTTTAAATAATAATAATAATAATAATAATAATAATAATCAGCATGTTCTGATCAGTCTTCTGAAAATGAAATCACACCATTTGTGAAGCTTTGACTGCAATGTAAAGCAGTTACTGAAAACCTCTAAAACAATTGGAGTTTTTCTCTAGGCCTAGGGCTTCCTAGACACCAGTAGAACTAGGGTCTATTTTATCATGATCCTTAAATTATTGTACTCACAAGTTTACCCTTAAATGAGAATTTCCATCTCTGCTTTAAAAAAAAAAAAAAAAAAAAAACGCTCATTAACATTATGTGACAACTGACAAGGCACACTGACACACATTAAGCCTCAAATGATATTGCAAGTAGAGCTAAACATATGTAAACTAGTAAGAGCATTATAATTCAAAGGATACACACGTTTAGAGGAAAAGAAATTCCATTGGTAAACCAATGTCGGAAAATAATATTAAATAATAATCATCCCAACTAAAGGGATGAACTGTGAATTTAGACCGCTTTTGGGGAAAAAGGCTTTACAAAGGAAAAAGAAAAACTGAAGTGCCAAGTCCGATAGGAAATAATGCAGCTTGCTATAATAGCCTCCATTTGCTATGAAAACATAAAATTTAGAAATAATGCCTATACTATAAAGTAAATTACTACATGCTCCTCTTCGAATCTATAGCACATTTAGCTTCTTCCTGATTCTTCCATTTCACCAAGGTGTTGAGGAATTTCATGACCTGCATATATTATGATGGGTTTGTTATCTATTGAACAGTTCTAAAATTATATGCAAGTATGTACAGAAAGCTAAATTATGTTCAAGATGTTATAGATATGTGTAAATCAAAGTTTTAAACCTCTTCTGGGTTCCTGAGAGAGTAGAATGCACTGGTTTCTTTTGGGACAGGAGATACCAATATTCCATAACCTCGATTATCCTCCCGCAACACCTGTTGAAATACAAGAATTTATTGTTAATTGGCTGCTTATGTGAAAATTACAAACTCCAATGGAATTCGGTCACAGTAGGATTACCTTGAATGCATCTTCATCAGTTCTATCATCTCCTATATAGATTGGAAGCACATCATTCTTATCACTAAGCCCTGCAACAATAAGATAATGACACAACCAACTATAAGAAAACCAACGTTGGTTCTTATTGCTTATAATCAGAAATAGAGAGTGGAGTCAATACCAAGAGATTCAAGTAGAAATTCAACTGCTTTTCCCTTGTTCCAATCAATCACAGGACGGACTTCTAAAACCTAACAAAGGGAAAAACCAAGTAATTCTATGTCAGCATGAACCTAAATTATTAACAAATTAACAAAATCATTGTAAAATAACTCTTACATACAAGCATAGAAAACTGCAAGAGGGAATATAAAACGTGTCAAGATGCAGGCAAGATAATAAATACCTTCCGCCCATGAGTTAATCGCAAACGAGGGTAGCCCTTTAGAATATCATGAACACATTGTGCAATAACAGGCCAATTCTGAAATCAGAAAATAATAGAAACATCTTTAAAATTGTAAGCGAAATTATAGTTGTGCAGAAACGATCTATTTGATCAACTATAAAAAAAAATTGGTAACAAGGCAACAAAATTAATCTGTCACCTTCTCATCTACATTACGGTAATGTACAGAGACACAAAACTTGTGATTCTCAACTTTTGCGCCTTTGATCTCTTTAGTATTCTCAACAAGGATTCTAAAAACCTGCATGAACAATAAAGAATTAGAATATATGTCTATACACTACCCTAAATTGATATTCACAATAAAAAGGACTATGCACCTTGTCAATCAAAGGCAAAAATTCCCTAGCAGGCTGGAAAAGATTCACCTCCTTACCCTATACCAAATCCAAAATTGTTAGAAAAGTATTTATATAATTAGTGTAGCATAAAAGATTCAGCAGAAGATATCCCAAAAAATCCAATTCTACAATCACTTTATTAATAGAAAGTGTGGTTGTAAAAGATTTTTTCATCGCTTACCTGTTGATCATTAGAATCAACACAATTGGGATCATCAGACACCGTGTGACTGAGAGGGCCCATAATGTCCATTCCATGGCTACCAGCGTAATAGAGTTCTGTTAGTCCTTCCAAATCATAAACCTGAAAAATATGCAGATGTAGTGGATCAGACACTGAGGGTGTCCAGAGGATATGTATATAGATGGATAAAACAAAAAATCCTTCAATAAGAGAACACTTAACTACCTTATCGCGGCTTCTTCCACTGATGATTGCTGTTGGAAAATAGTTTGCAACATTTCTCACAGCAGAACGCATCTGACAACAATTTTTTTGAATTCATAAAACTGAAGACCAGTAAGGGAAAAAAAGGAAAGGGCTATCTAGACATAAAACACATAAATATCGCTCTCTTACATCATCAGACATAAGGGCGCGATCAGGGTCATCAACTATTGGAGAAAGAGTACCATCATAATCCAAAAACATTGCTATCTTCTTGTTCTTTGCATAATTAGTAATTTGCTCAAAAAAGTTGAGTGCTGATGGATACTTCAGCTGCTCCATCACAAAGAAACATGAATGAAAATGAAGTATTAGAATCAACAGCAAAACAAGAATGTTAATATACTGATTTTTTTTAAGTAAACCACCGATAAATTAAACAAAAGAAACAAGCATATACCATCCAGGAGAAATAAGCAATATCAGTATCATCTGAAGCAACCTCAACATTGAAATCCTTAATTAGCTTCTTCCGAGGGGGTGAAGAGGATTTCATGGCATCCAGCCAACCATTAGATCGAACATCATCAAGCTTGCCAGGCTTTTTTCTTGGAATCATTATAAACGTACTCGAGTGCTGCAGCAAACTAGATTTCATGCCTAGTCTTGACTTCTTTATGGGTGCAGGATCGGTTAAAACAGGAGAAGCTTGATTCGTTTTCAAGTCCATTGGATCCAGATTACTTGGAAAGTAGTTATAGACAGAATTTATCTAATTCTTTGATATGAACTGCCAGTCAGTCAATATGCAGAACCAGGTGTCTTATCCAGATTTGTTTACCCAACCATTTTGTCTATGAAAAACCACCTCTTCAATGTTTTCTTGTCACTGCTGCTGGGCGCGCAGTCCATCAAGCACACGATTCCTGGAAACTATTGATGAAATCAAAGCATTATATCAAAGGCTGAAATTGTTCGCACAGAATAAAAAAGTCTCTTAAATTAAATAGAGTAAATGTCCAACTAATAAGTATACCTTCTCATTTCCAAAGCTACACTGCATTTATAGCAGGTAACTGCACATCATTTGCACAAAGTTCTTTGGGAAAGAACTGATTTCTGCCTTCCAATACCAGAAAACTGTACCTAATTTCTGCATGGAGAATTATCCAAATGAGTCTATTGATTTAGAGTAAGCAGCATTAATTATAACTGTTGAGATATCCAGACAACAATGTCTAATAAAAAAATAAAATAGTGTTACAATTTATTACTAGTGCAGTAGAGATACCCAACGAAACTTCATAAAAGACTGAAGGTAGAATTTCTATACTAATGTTCTTGGAAATGAAAGAGTTCGACAATTGAGGTGGTATATAAAAAAGTCCAAGAACAAGAAAATTATGATAGAAAAATGGGGGGGCCGGTTACAGAAAAAGAGTTCTAAGTAAAAGCATTGCATGAGTTGTAACATTCTAAGGGATGAAAAAGCAAACTCATAATGAAAGAGTCAAGCAATTCCTCAAAAATATTATACCAACCAAGTTTAGCCAGTTCAATCCGACAATACACTGATTTGAAAAGATACAAATCAAGAAGGACAAATGAATTATTGACTTCGTCTCGTACACTAAATCATGTCCATGCTATATATCTTGGGACACCTACTACCTAGATTTTAGGTGTAAGTGAATTGTGATAGATCCCGCAAGAACCACTTTAATTAGATTTCAGTCAAGAAAGTTGCCAATCTTTCAAGTTTGAACGGTTCAATTGCCTTCAACAGATTTGTCAAAATTATCTAGTAGTAGAACAAAATTTCTTCTGCATGTTTCAACTTGAATAATTTTATTTATTTACTCTGAAAGGGATAGCGATCCTATTAATAATCTGCAAGGAAAAAGACTACTACCTGTCTTGTCTTGTTAATGTATATTTATGTTAAATGGACACTTTGACCAAAACTTATTTAGAGAGAATAATAAAAGACAGATCTAAAGAGACAGATTTCCCCCAAAGGCTCACAGTGAAGACATGATAATAACTCTCCATGAAATGTATGGATGAAGAATTTGCAAAACTCAAAACACAAAGAAAAAAGCATTCAAAACGATTTTATGAACCATAAACTTTTTTCTTTTCCAGGAAAAAGATTAAGAAACGTAACCATAGAGACAAACATATATTTTAGGAGCAAAATTATCATATTAAGAACTCCCAGGATATCACTCATCACCATAAATATTTCATATTCTTTGCCTTAATAGAAACAATCCATGTACATGATGTTTCCATGTTAATGGGGATGTGAGATATATATAATATACCAAGAATTATATAATCAAGTTAATAAAAATACATATAAAATCAAGCCACGTAATATATAACCCATTCAACATAAATTCATTAGAAATCATGCAACCATAATAAATATTATCTCCAACTATCACATAGCCCAGATCCAAAGAGCTAGCCATTTTTTATTTGTGTTGCTTCATTTTGTGGAGGTATCTTCTACATTTTAAAGATGTAAATGAAAATTGAATTGCTAAACTCACCATCTTGTCTAGGAGCCGTGTTCTTAATTAATGCATATACAAGCATCATCACATATCTGTGTATAATATTTTATGATGCAAAGTGTGGGCCTACGTAGGCTCAAATTGGAGCAAAAGTGGCTTTCACTCGTAGATCTAGTAGGTCAGTTTCAAATTCGTAAAAAAAAAAAAAAAAGGAGGAAAAAAACATATAATTTTCCAACATCGATTTGGACACTACAACTGCCAAAACGAACATAAACTAGAACCCCACCATGAAAAATAATTAAGACTAAATATGAGAGAGACAGAAATATCACAAAACATAAAAACTTTTTTCCAATTAACAAAGTAATAAAACAGGAAAATTTTTAATATGCTACGTGAATATTCAGCCATCTCCTAGTCTCTACCACCAAGTCAATGCTTAAAGAAACTTCTTGGCACGACCATAAAGGACGCCATTGAAAATTTACACCTAAAAACAACACCTATTCTTTCCCATTCAAAGGTCATGGGCTATTGGTTAAAAAAAAATTTCCTTTTGAGGGTAACACTTACATGTTACATCCAAGGGAAATTGATTAGGACACGTTGCCGAAATTTTCAGAATATATTTCCCTAGTTCACAGCAACCGACAGAACAGAAATTTGGACTAAAGTAAAGAAAAGAAAATAAACAAATTGGCTGTCAAATCATTTGCTTTTCTTTATTATACATTTCATACAGCTCCAAACCTACATGTTATTAAAAAAGTAAATGAACCAAACAATTAATTCACAAAAAATATAGGTCAGACACCTTACAGTCCAAAACCAAAGTATGTAAAATCTTAACCATGAAAATGAAAAGGAAAACTTAAATTTTTATTTTTATTTTTTCATTTTTCAAAATAGAAAGAAAGAAAAAGGTTCGCTTTTTAAATCTAAGTCTGGCTAAAGATCCAGAAAAACGCATATGAAAACATAAAATAACATTGAATTTTATGATATTAATCGCCAACAACGTTGCATTTGCGTTACAATCACATTGAAAAATAGCGGGAAAAAACACCAAACAAAAACCAAACATAACAGAAAGGTTAGGACTGTACCTGATTCACGAGGTAAAAAAATGTAACGGTCACTTGATTTTGTTTTTTTTCTCTTGTTTCTTTTTTCCTACGAACCAAACACGACCAGATCGAAAAAGAAAAACCTGAAACAAAACGAAAGACACGGCCTGAAACCGACCGTTTCAAACGTTTGAGAAAACTAAGAATCCAGAATCCAGAGAAACAAAAAAAAAAAAAAAAAAAACCAATTGCGAGAAACAAAGTTAAAAAAAAAAAAAAAAAAAAAAAAAAAAAAAAAAAAAAAACTAGAAATTAATCACCTCCGAGAAAACGGAAGGAGAAGAAGAAAACCCTAGAATGTTTCTCACTCAGAGAGAGAAAACAAATAAAACTAAAAAAAAAGAAAAGAAGATGGAGAAAATGTGATATTATGTGTTGTGTACCACAAAAAGGAAAGGAAGGATTTGAAGTGCGAGAAGTTTGGGTATTTATAGAGTTTGATGGGAAACAAAAGACGTGCTTAAGAAGGTAACACGGTTGTTGAATTTGGAAACACCACCACTATTTTACCATTAAACCCACAGAATAGCCTAAATTTTTTAATTTCAGATTATAAAATGTACTATATATGATATTTAAAAAGTAATAGTAAATATGGATATCAACCGACTGTTTTTTTTTTTGGTTTAACCGAATAAATAGTTTTGTATATGGTTTTTGTGGGGTCCTAGTTAGACTGACTTGAAAAGGTCACTGTAGACTGACACGTGTGGGTATTATTGTATGGAGTACTTAGATGACAACACCTGTTAACGTATCACAGTGACGTGGCCACGTGTCAGTCTGGGCCCTCCACGAAAGAACGGACGGATTTCGCGCTCCCGTCACTATCCTGAACAGCTGGCAGTCCTCATGACGGAAATAATTTTTTTTTTTGCCCTTTTTTTATTTTTTATTTTATGGGGATACTTCTCTTAAACATAATAAGCGTGATATCTATCTCCTGAAAATAGGTTATTTTTATTTAGAGGAAAAGAGAAGAGTTGATTTGAAAATTATTTTCTTTTGTGGGTTCTAGTTACCTCAACTGGTAAAGTCTTTGATTGTTGAATAAGAGATCTGGGGTTCAATCTTCGCCTACACCAAAAACTGATTGGTGTCTTAGTCTGATGACAAAGAACAATTATCAGGAGCGGACGCCATAAGTTGAAACTCTCTCAAAAAAATAAATTATTTTCTTTTCTTTTTGGCTCTGTTTGGTTGGATGATTAAAAAAAAAAAATAGAAAATGATGAGATGATGAAAAGATAACGGGATAAGAAAGGATTTGTGAGTATTTGATTAGGAGAGTATAAAAGTAAAATGATGGAAATTACTTTATTTGGTTGAAAAGAAAAATGAAATAATTAAAAATACAATTTGTATAACTTTATTCTCATACTTCAATTACATAAAAAAAAAAAAAATTAATATTTTATAAAAAGAAAGAAAGAAAAAAAAAAAAAAAAACTATCCTTGAGTTATAAAAAACCAAAACAATTTTTTAATAGTTTATAAAAAATAAAATAAAAACTACCATTTGAGTTATAAAAAACCAAACAAAACACACCTACAATAGAGGGATTGAAAGGGGTAAATGAGTCTTTTTCCCATCTACCCTTCTTCTCTCCCATTTTCTCCCCAAATTGGGGTGATGAGATTCTAGTAGACTTGATGAGAAAACAACCAGGCCCAACTAAACAATCCTTCCTCCTAATTTCTCCTCCCCCTTATCTATCCTCCTCCAAATCACCCTAGTTAATCAAACGAAATGTAAGTGAGGACAGAATATTGGAACTTCAAATTCTAGGTAATATTATTGCATTTTGATAATGAAATATCCCTTTTACATCTATGTACATATGTGGACTTTATATACATATATAATTTTTTGAGTTATTGAGTTTGATCATAAACATAACTTTCACATCTATGTACACACACAAATGTACATATATGTAAAAAGTTATGTTTATGATCAACAACCCGCTCAATCCATTCAAATTCTTCAACCCGCTTTGTCTCACATGGATATGGTTTTGATTTCTAAACAGGTTGGGTGAGTTCAACTATAAAAGTGGAGGGTTAAGTTGGGTGGTGGCTGAGTTTTTTTTAAATCACTAAGACCTACTGAACCCACCTATATATACATATCTTTTAGTTTAAATTTAATATCATTTTTTTGTGATAACTCTATGATTTAGACATGTTAACATGAAAAGTGAATTATACTTGTCCAACATATTTAAAAGTATACATAGTGAAATGGATATTGTACTCATAGCTTCTTCCTTTTTCTTTTTTTCTTTTTTAATTATACATAGGAAAGTTAGAAAATACTCCTTCCTTAAGGTGTCTATACTTTGATTTATGGAAAAATGAGTCATTTCCTAGATTTCCTTCGAGGGTTTATAGGATTGATAGAGAATATAACTTCTTAAATTTGTATGTAAATGGTAAAATTATTTCTAAAATTTAGTATACAACATATAACTAAAATTAACTGGCTCAATTTGTTGAGTCGAAATCGCCTAAATTTTCAACCAAACTTGTTGTTTTTGAAGGTTGGTGGGTCGATGGCAGTTTGGAATATTTCCAACCTTGCCATTGAAAAAATTTCTCTTAACTCGCCCTATCCAATCCTTTTATATATATATATGAAACAAATAATTATAGGGAATAACCTTTTCGAAGAATCATTAGGAGTGATCTTAAGATATTATTGTCCATTTGAGAACAACTTATTTAGTTTTATTGCTGAAAGTATGTTAAAATATACTTATACTTTAAAAAAGTAAACAAAAAAAATATTTAAAATAACTGTACATGAAAATTAAAAACAAAAGACTGAGTTTATAAGCTTTAGTCAAACAAACACTAAATAAAATTTGTGAATTTTTTTTTTTTTTTTTTGAGACTTCATGAATCTTATGAGGTATTGAAAATCACTAGAACAAACTCTTAAGATAACCACTAAGTCAAAGTTTATTTGATAAGAAATTTTTAGTAACGTTGTTCAAATTTTATGAAAATACGGGTGATGATAAATTCATGTCACAAATTTGTGTGACAATTCATTAAACTTTACCCTCTTTTTTTTTAGGGACATTAAACTTTACCCTAATATTTTAAGGTTTTTTTTTTTTTTTTTTTTTTGGTATCATGTATGTGAATCTTGTGCAACAAGAAGCGAGTATTGAAAAGGAAAGTGTGAAAAGGGTGTCACATGGAAAAATGGTTCTTTTTTGTGTAAAAGAGTTTTTTTTTTTTTTTAACAGCTGGAGCCACAAGAATCTCGTGGGAGAAAGGTCACGTGGCTCATGCCCACAATCCGAGCTGTCAAATAGGCCTTTATTACAGTTAATAATTAAGATAGTGTGCCTAAAAAAGGAGAGCCAAGCATTAAGAGCTGAAAATGGTAAAAACGAAAAAGAAAAAAAATAGTACTATTATATATATATATATATAAGGGAAGAGAGGAACGGCCGAGATTGATTTCGGTGCTATATATGGCCCACTTTGGGGTCCAGGTACGGTTGCTTGGTTTTTTCTCGGCTATCACGTTGGGATCTAATGCGCGGCCGGAGTCCGTGCTCAGTCTTCTAGAATAAAGCTTCAATACTATGGGCGCTATCAATTTCTCTTAATTTTTTTTAAAATATTTATCTTTCTTTTTTTTGAAAATTATAAAAATATTTCTTGAAATCTATCATCTTATTTTCAAAAATTAAAATTTTCATTCCAATATCATTAACAAATATAAATTAAATTAAAAAAATTAACAAATAAGATTTACATTAAAGTTGAATGCTAATCACATAGCATTTTTTTTTCCAAATCTATTTAGATGGAAAACTAGAAATTAAATTTTTATTTACCTATATAATTATCGATAACCATCACTATTGTAGGTGAAATTACAAGTGCTTTGTGTTTGGAAGCATTTTTCAATACCTTTGGGTTTGTGTTATATATATATATATATATATACTAGTATTATGCTCATGCAATGCACGGCTTAATAAAAAATATTTTAATAATATAATTAAATTTAATAACAAATAAAATGAAAAAAGAATTAATTCAAAATTTAAGATTAAAAGATAAATTGTACTTGTACACTTAAAAGAAATTTAATTTTTATTTCGTAGTTTGATATTTAAATCATTTGTTTCAGTGTTGATTTCATTCAAATAGTTATAAGTTATATCAATCCTAAACTAAATTAATAATAAATAAAAATATAATACTCTAACTTAATGTAACATTCTAACTTACTAATAAATAAATATAACACCTTAACTTAGAGTAATGTTTGTAATTGTATTGTGTTTTAGCCTTTAAGAACACATATATTATTTTTTTTATCATTTAAAAAACATAGATGTTAATATTACACATGAAAAAATAATGAATTCAATAATTGAAACGGTTGAAAACAAAATTAAGCCAAAACCTCAATTCATTAATGAAAAAATATCCAAATTTTTTAACCTTAAAAAAAAAAATAGAGTTAAGTAAAGATAGACTTATATAGAAATTTGGACAGATAGATTCTCTCGTATCCAATTTCATGTTTGACAGCAAATTTTCCATAATAAAATATCGATGTCAACAACAAATAATCATGTAATAAGAAATTAAAAAATACAAAAATATTGCTTGCTGTATTGACTTCTAAAAAATACACTAAAATGTGTGATCAAACATAGAATTTCAGCCTATCTTTAAAACTTGTTGATAAAAATCATATTATATATAATAAAAAGGCAACAAATACACAAAATTTATTCAATTTGATGAAAGAAAAAAAAATACCTGCAAGGTTATAGGTAGGGTAGAGAGGAGAAAGGAAGAATATAGCAAATAATTGTAAAGTACGTAGTAGAAATAATGAAACACCAAAAAAATTATGTGTATATATAGTAGGAATTTTAGGTTGTGAAGAAGATATGAACAAAAAGAAGTAGTTTAGGTGAAACTCAAATTTTTTTTTTTTTTTTTTACTTTATTATTAGGAAAAAGATGACATAAGATGCAAATTTATCCACACAAAAAAAAAAAAAAGCAAAAAAAAAAAACGTAAGAAAAAAAAAAAAGCAAGTTCTATCTTCTTTTTTTTCCTTTTACGTTTTTTAAAGAAACATAGGAAATTTTTTTTCATCAAGATCAAGATGGTGTCAACTAAAACCATAGATGGCAACGGCAACCTCTTTCTCTTTTATATATATATATATATATATTATAAACAATCTCTTTCATATATATATATATACATATTATAAACAATCTCTTTCTCATTATGATGGGATTTGGATTTTACACGTGGGAGTTGCGATCATTTATTAAAAAAAATATATACATTTTATTTACTCATTATTTGCTGTGGCGTACTGGCATATGGAGTTTTCATCATCTTGGCTGGTAGAGTGTCGATGTCAACACGAATCTATTTCGTACTTATTAAAATTTCAACAAATTAAGAAGTTATATCCTTATCAAAAACAAAGATTTAAAATTGATCTCTCTCTAGATTTTAGAGTCCTTATTTAATTATTCTTTCACTTAAACTACTTTAATTTACCTACTCTACGTATACTCTAAATTTTTTTTTATTGAAATTATAGATAAATTAATAATAAAAGGATTATATGAAGAATTTAGATTGTAATCAAATTAAAATTTTTATCAACTTAGAAATTATAGGAGAAAAAGATAAGGACAACAAATATATATCTATTTTTTTAATTTAGGGTTTGTTAATAATATTTTAGATAGACACCACTGTTATATTTGTAAATCAAATACTAATTTCTTTCATTACTTGATTTGTCATATTTATCTAAAAAATATATATATCTATTCTTAAAATCTAAAAATTTATTAAAATTTCTGCAATTTGGTGCGGCCACTTGGCACAACCATGACGTCTAAGTTCATCAAGATCAAGATGGTGTCAACTAAAACCATAAATGGCAATGGTAATCTCTTTCTCTTATATATATATATATATATATATATATATTTATAGATTATAAACAATCTCTTTCTCATTATGATGGGATTTGGATTTTACATGTGGTAGCTACGCTTATTTATAAAAAAATAAAAAAAAACATTTTATTTACTCATTATTTGCTGTGGCATACTGGCATATAGGGTTTTCATCATCTTGGCTGGTGGAGTGTCGGTGTCTACACGTAACTGTTTCATACTCATTAAAGTTTCAACAAATTAAGAAGTTATATCCTTATCAAAAACAAAGATTTAAAATTGATCTCTCTCTATACTTTAGTTACTTTATTTAACTATTCTTTCACTTTAACTACTTTAGTTTACCTACTCTATGTATACTCTAATTTTTTTTTTTTATAGAAATTATAGATAAATTAATAATAAAAGGATTATATGAAGAAAAAGATAAGGACAAAAAATATAGGAGAAAAGATAAATTAAAATTTTTATCAACTTAGAAATTATAGGAGAAAAAGATAAGGACAAAAAATATATATCTATTTTTTGATTTTAGGGTTTACTGATAACATTTTAGATAGACACAACTGTTATAGTTTTAAATCAAATACTACTTTCTTTCATTACTTGATTTGTCATATTTATCCAAAAAATATGTATATATTTATTCTTAAAATCTAAAAATTTATTAAAATTTTTGCAATTTGATGTCACCACTTGGCGCAACCACGGCGTCTAAGCCCAACTTTTATTATATATAATATGATATATATATATATATATAGATAAAACTTAGGTACAGTATTTAGGTGCTATTCCTTAGGTTGTCATTTTAAGATTCTGTCATTTGAATTTTTCTTCATGGGATGGAAGTGTATTTTTTAGTTAAGTAACCACATGGCTAAATCTTAAGAGGGGAATCTAAGAAACAACACCTAAAGTATTGTACCTAAATTTTGTCATATATATATATATATATATATACACACACACACACACACGCTAATGGTCTCTATGACTATGAATCTCTATTCTCTTTGTTAGAAAATTCTAGTCACATAATTTTGTGACTTCCATTGTTAAATGCAACCATTATTTTTAAAATTAGAAAAAAAAAAAAAATATGATATGACTTTTTATACTTTACATCATGAAACCGAAATTCATTTAGTCTAAATTATTAAATGGAAGTTTGTTAAATACTTCTCTTTTTTATTTGTAAAATTAATATTTGACTAAGAATTAAGTTGTAACTCATGAGATGGTCCATTCAACTTTCGTATAGAGTATTATATGTGCATTTGACTACAATTTAAAAGCTAGCTTATTACTTAAAACATGAACTATTTGTGGGTCCCATAAAAAGAGCTTTTATTTTGCTTCATCTAGCTTAAAGTGCCCTGGTCCAAAAGTCATTTTTGGTCAAAAAGTTAAGTATGATAAAAAAAATTTCTAAAATAACTTGTTAACATATGTCATAAAGGCGTATATTAGTAATTTTTTTTAATTGTGAGCCCCATTATACTTTTTTTTTAATTTTTTTACTACAATGTTTTTAGCAAAAAAATCAATCAGCTTATTTTATTTAGTTTTTAATTTTTATTTGCAGTACTTTATTAAAAAGTCTACAGTAAAAAATTAAATAAGATATTCCCAACAAACACTATGAATGGATCATTTGGTACTAAAATTAAAATTAAGAAAGAAAAAGAAAAAAAAAAGATTGCACATATAGTGTAAATTAGACTACAATTAAAAGTTAATGTAGATACAATCTAGATTTTGATTGTATTTTGACTTTACTATAATATATATGATTGTTAAGGAGGTAAAGAGAGTGTCACAAGTAATTTGTGAGATACTTGTTACTATCTAATGAAACTTATTTCTATAATGTTAGATAGAGGTAATTTAGGTTCTCAATTAAACTATTGGTTAGGTGGTGGCATAAATGAACAATTTGTTATTATAGATGGTTAATAGAATAAGGTAAGTGTAAATCATATATTTAGTGAGAAGACTAGTGTATATTGAAAATAAAAGCACCAAAGTTGAAGTTATAATAAGCCTCACGAAGGTTTTTGTAATTCGCCTCCCTCCTTTTGTATTGTCGGTTATACACTTATACTATTATTATATAGATAAAACAATGGGGGTAAATTACGATTACTTCTCTTAAGATTTTCAGTTATTACATTCATCTCACTTTTAGTTTGGAATAATATACACTTTTGCTCTAGTTTGGAATAAGACACTCACTTCTCTTCTAAAATGCAAATTATTTATACTGACCTCCCCTAATTGACTAAAAAAATTTGAATTTTCTATTTTATCATCCACTTAAAAGATCATGCACACCCACTCTATTTGGAAATTCTATATTTATTAGAGTTTTTAAAGCATTTTTTGAATCATCCAGGAAATGTCAGTGTAAATAGTTAGCATTTTAAGGGAGATGAATGTCTTATTCCAAACTAGAGGAGAGGTTAGTGTAATAAGTTATAACAGAAAACTTTAGGAGAGGTCAATCTGATTTTTCCTCATAAAACAATAGTTTCTTTAACTATCTTTCTTTATTAAAAAAATTATCAGTAGTTTGATTTACAATAATCTCTCATCATGATTCCAAGCATTCCTTTGTTTTGTTATAAATAGATCAATTGAGGGGATCCACGATATGATTCTCATTTTGGGGAAATGTGCATTCCATCTTTAAAAAATAACTTCTTCTTCTCCCACTTTTTTTTTTTTTTTTTCTCGGTATTCTTAGAACATTTGTTAGTGGACTATTTTAATAAAGTTTTAATATCATTTTTATGGGAAATAGAAAAAGTCGTCAAAACATAATTGATTTTTTTTTTTTTCCTATAAAATCTTTCTTAAAATGGTTTATTAACAAATGCCTTTAGAGCATCTGTTAATTTTTTTTAATAAAGTACTTATGTTATGGTATTTGTTAATTTTTTTTTTTGAATAAAGTACTAATTCTATCTATTCCACTCTTTTAATATTACGGTTATATTCATCTTCACTGATTTTTTTTTTTTTATCTCATATTTAGAATTTTTTATTCTGTTAATGCCTTAATGGAATAAATAAATAATTTTGATTGCATGATGTCCTAGTAAACCATAAAAAATTGAAATACTTATTTTGTTTTGTATATGTTAATGTGAGGAGATTTGACTTAATCTCCGGCATCTAGATTCCTTATGTACTTTTATTCCTGAAAAGCTCGATGTTGTGGATATTCCTCAAACCATAGTACCATATCAAATGCTTTCCCTCAAAATAAAATAAAAAATAAAAAAGCCAAATCAAACCAAATGCTAGGATGTATAATGTACAGTAATTGGCAAAACTTTTAGCATATCAAATTCTACTAATTATAGAGATAATAAAAAACTCTTTGAAAAATCAATTGATACAAAAGTCAGATTAATAGTTAATTAATTAAAAGTTTAGGAAATTTTGTCTTTTATTTTCTTTCTACATTAGGTTTCTCTACTTTCTTATCCACCTATGCAGCCTTTTCTATCTCTTAAAAGCGTACATAGTATGTATAGGTTTCAGTGTTTAGTTTTTATTTATTTAATTTTTTTTCGTGTGGGAACTCTATTTTTTACTTATTTTATCAGTGTGGGAAGCCTATCGTTTGTGGCACCAGCTCTCTATTTATATATGCACAGCATATTCTGTCGATTAATTTTATCCTTAAACTATTTTATACCTATGAATTATGAATAGTTTCCAAGTTGCCCTGTGTTACAAATTTACAATTTGTACGTACATTTATATATTTATATGGTCCTTGTCCACACAAGTTACCTTTTCATGTGTTGAGAGGAGAGGACAATAGTCATTAGAACCGGGTGAAGGGTTATCTTGGATTAATTAAAAAAGATTACCATTGTGCTATAAATCTATAATAATATATTAGTCAAATGATAAGAGTAATTTCTAGATTCCACAGTCGCTTTCATGTATTATGGCTTTCTTTCAAAAAAGCAATATGCAGAGAATTCATGAATGTAGATCATTTTTATATGTGGATTCACTTAAAGCGTTGTTGTTGTTGTTGTTTTTTTATTTTTTATTTTATTCAGCGTCTTAATGATGGTTTAGTGTATACATATCAAGATATGCAACTAAATGATCACAATTATATAGTATCATGTAGATGTGTATTAAGGACCGGTCCTACTTAGATGTGAAATATTTTCCAGTTACCGTAGTGATCACGGAAATGCTCAACACGGTCCATTCATTATTAGTAAATAATTGAATTGTTGAAAGAATGCAAACTTCCACATTCTGGTTGAAAAGGGTGTCATGAGTTCAAACTTTGAACTTAAAACCCTAATAACCGCTTAAAGTTCAATAAACATGAGATGCTATTTGTTAGAAGCTATAGTGATTTCGTTCACCCTATGACAACTACACCCTGTTTTTTCCTTTTTCTATTTCTTTTGATCAAGTTTAATTACAAAATTAGTTGTAGTTTAAATCTACATCCTTACTCAATAAAAAAAATATTACTACATATTTTGAAAATTTAACCGTTGAATTACATGTTCTTTACTCTCGTAATACATATATCAAACTTTGTGTCAATTGGATATTATTTACTATATGATTTATAAGTCTATATCTTATACATAAATTTTAAACTACAAAAACTTACAATTTAAACAATTTTTTAATGACATAACTATTACTTTTTAATTTTCTAGAAATTTTGTAAGTACGGAGGATATAAAAAGAAGATGTAATTCAATAGTGAATTTGTCAAAATTTATTTCCAATAAAAAAATATTGAGTAAGTTTGTAGTTTTAGGTTACAACTAATTTTATAATTAAATTTTGTCTTATTTAAAGAAAGAACAATAAACCTTTCAAAATAAAAATAAATTCATGCTTGAGCTTGACCATTTTGCACCAAATATTTCACAGCATATATATGTATATAGTGACCGTCTCTCAATTACATGACCATTTTGCACCATGCATTTATTTAACTATTAAATCAAAATTGGGTTTTAATTAGATAAATTAGTAAAGTTTTTTTTATTGTAGAATTAGGAATTAGGAATTTTTTTTTTTTTTTTAAAAGAGACTTGAATTTGAATATCACCTACACCAAAAAAATCAATTAGTGTTTTAACATAATGATAAAGAACAATTATTATAGAACATACACTATAAGTTGAAATATATTATATCTATCATTAAAAGACAAATTAGAACAAATTAACTACAATAATTTATCTCTATATATATAAAACCGAAACTTTTGAAACTTCCACAATTTTCCACATTATCATTTTAATTTAAAAAAATTTTAATTTTTAAAACTAAATAGTGAGAGAGTCCTAACAGGAGTCTCTTAAATAACAAATTTTCTCTATTTCGAGAATTCATGAAAAATGTTGTTTATTCACTAAAAAGAATATTAATGACTTCCTTGCTGCTAAAAAATTCTATTATTTGCATATTGGTATGGTTCAAGTTGCTATTAAACCGCTTACCCGAAAGGGTATTAATGCTTCTGTTCTCATGTGTTTAAGAGATGCTAGATTTAAGATTTTTAAAGATAGCATTCTTGGTATGATCACTGCTTCTTTGTATGATGGTCCTGTTTATTTCAACTGTTATCCTGATCTTACTCTTGCTTTGGATGATCCTAATATTGTTAAAGCTTTAACTTTGAATATTGCTTCATCTGGCTATCACATGGAAGAGGGTAGTAAGCCTTTTGCTTTGATTTATCGCATTTATTACAAATTAATGGGTACTCAAATGAATCCTTGTGCTATAATGCCTAGAGAACCTTCAGGTAAAACCATGTTAATCCAATGCTCAACTCCTGATGCTAAAATCCAAGTTCCAAAAATGATTCAATGGCAAGATGTTAAACTTCCTAAGGATTGGTTGTTAGAACAAGAAACCCCTCCTGCTAAACCCATTTTTGATGAGCTTGATCTCACCCATATTCAACAATATCTTGATGGTACTGTTAAAATAAGTTTTCAAAACAATCCACCTTTGAGGATCAACGAAGGAAGACATTCCTTTGCTGGATCTGAAAGTATTTCAAAAAGAGACCACGAGATCAATGAATTTTTGAAAAAGAATTTGGAAACATCCTCTGATTTAAAGCTAAAAGGTATTTCAAGTGATAAATCCCAATTTAGCTCTGTTTACTATTCAACTAAACCTGAAACTTCCACTCCATTTGGTAAAACTGCTAATGAAAATGAGGAAGATACTGTTTCTGTTACTCCATCTGATTTTGATTCTCCTATTGAAACTCCTCCTGTTTACCAAAATCAATTAAGAGTTTTGACTGTTTTAAATGATGATTTTGAAATTGATTGGGATTCTTTATACAATGAGTTTATGCTTGCTTCAAACAAAACCAAGAGAAAATATTTCCAAAATAATTTTGCTCAGTCTGATAAAGACCGTGTTAAAAGAAAATGGTTGGAAATGATGAACCAATTGAAAAAACATATTTTGTTTTTTGATTTTCTTGAAAACCACTATGTTCCAAATAATGAGGTTTCAAAACAACATTTGAATGTAATAAAGAAATCAAATTTTGTTAAGATTGATAAAACCATTATTAGATCTAGTCATCCTCCTCTTGATTCTATTTTGATAACTACCAAGAAAGATGAAGTGACAAAAGAGGAAGTGAAGGCCTCTCCTTTCAAAATTGCTGATGATCAAACTCCTATTGTTAGCCTTATTGAACAAAACAATTTCACTAATCAATCTTTGCATATTATTGGTCAACAGCTTGACCGTATTGAAGAAAAATTTGTTGAAAAATCTGTTCCTGTTTCTGAAAAATCTGTTCCTGTTAAAACTGAGAAACCTTTGATTGATTTACCCAGTCAAAGAGAAAAAGTTATGTTTAAAACTTCTCAGTCCAAGACTCTTGAAATTGTTGACAAAATGCTTTCTAATTTAAAGATTAAAACTGAGGGTACTGGTACTTCTACAAGTGCTCCAATGAATCGAACTATTTCCAAAAAAGAAATTGTTTCTGAAGAAAATACAGATTCTGATACTGTTTCTTCTGTTTCTTCTGTTCCTGCAAAAAGAATCTTTAATGACGATTTCCCAGAAATTAAAAGATTTGTTGGGAACTCCAAACCCATGTCTTTTACAAAAAATTGGTATCCAAAACCTACTCCTCCTGACATGCAGTTTGAAGAAAGATCTTTTCAAACACAGTTTTCTGTCTCTGCTGATAAGCTCTATGAATGGAATATTGATGGTTTGTCTGAACAGGAAATCATTAATAAAATGAGTCACATGTCTATGGTTGGTATTGCTTATCAAAACAACCATGATCTTGATCAACCTGAAATTGTTAACTTGCTTCTTACTGGGTTTTCTGGTACTCTTCGTGGATGGTGGGATTCGTACATCACTGAAGAATCCAAAGAGTCTATTAAACATGCTGTTAAAAAGAATGAGGAAGGTTTGCCTATTTTTGATGAAAGTATTGGTCGTGGTATTCCTGATGGTGTCAATACCTTGATCTATACTATCCTCAAACATTTTGTTGGTACTCCATCCAATATTTCGTCTCGTGTTTCTGATTATCTGAATAATCTGAGTTGTCCAACTATGTCTGATTACAGATGGTATCAAGATGTTTTTACTTCCAGGGTGATGCTCCGGAAAGATTGCCATAAGCCTTATTGGAAAGAAAAGTTTATTGACGGTCTGCCCCCTATCTTTGCTCATAAGGTAAAACAAGAACTAATGGGTAAAAATGATTCTATTGATTATGATAATTTAACTTATGGTGATATTTTCAGTACTATTAAAAAACTTGGTATTAATATGTGCAATGATGAAAAATTGTTAAAACACCAATTAAAGAATAAAAGAAAAGCTAAATATGAAATGGGAAATTTCTGTGAACAATATGGTTTGCCTCTTATTGCTCCTTCTAAGCAAAAAAGTAAAAAACATGATAAAAGCTATAAAAAATACAAAAATAACTTTGTTAAACCCAATGATTTCTATGCTAAAAAGAAAAATGTTTCTAAAAAACATGTTAAACAGAGATCAAATAAAGGTAAATGTTTTAACTGTGGTAAACCTGGACACTTTAGTAAAGACTGTAAAGAAAAACCTGGTAAACTGAAAAACAAGTTCAACATGTTAAACATTGATGATAATGCGCAAGAAGAATTATTCAGAATCCTTGAATCAAACAACTCGTCTGATTCTTTGGAAGATGATTTCTCTTCTTCATCTGATTCTTCCTATCACTCTGCTGATGATTCTTCTGATTCTCCTAATATTAAAATTGGTTGTAGAGATTCTTGTTGCAATGTTATTAATGCTCTCACCAAGAGTGAAGAAGATGAAAAATTAATAATTCAACTAATAAACCAAATTCAAAACCCTGAACTCCAGAAAGAATATTTGGATAGGTTTAAGAAAAATTTGATAAGAGATGAAACTGGTAAAAAACCAAAATCTACTATAAGCTTTGAAGAAACTTTGGAAAGATTTAATAAAAAGAAATCTAAAGAACTAACTGTTAATGATCTCCAAAGTGAAATTCATATTATTAAACATGAGATAAACGAATTAAGACATGAATTTAAAAGCATGAAAAGTGATAACCATAATCTCAAACAAGAATTGACAATGCTAAAACTTGATAAAGATTTTAATAAGTCCAGTAACGAACAAAATGAGCACAGTGATGGAAATGAGCCCAGTCAACAGACTCTTCTTTCTGATAAAGGTACTCCTGATACTTTCATTAATCCCCAACTTGCTTTTGTTAATAAATTATTTCCTCCAAAATGGTTTACAAAGGTTAAAATTGCTGTTTCTCCTGATTATCATTTCACTGTTATTGCTATGATTGATTCTGGTGCAGATATGAACTGCATCCAAGAAGGATTAATTCCCTCAAAATACTTTGAGAAATCTACTGAAAGATTGGTTTCTGCTAATGGTTCTCAAATGAAAATTAAATATGAATTGAATAATGCTCAGGTGTGCCATGATAATGTTTGTTTCAAGATTCCTTCTGTTCTTGTCAAAAATATGACTGATAAAGTGATTCTTGGTCTGCCATTTATTAATGCTTTGTATCCCTTTCTTGTTGAACATGATGGAATTACTACTGATCCATTTGGACAGAAAGTAAAATTCAAATTTGCTTCAAAGTTTGAAATTGATATTGATAATCTGTCTTATAAGAAAGACTCTCCCATGAATGAACTTGTTCAAGAACTAATAATGAATTCTGATGATTTTAAAGGTAATTTTCATAACACCAAAATGTTAAAAACTATCTATTATCCTAACAATATTAATGGTTCTTTGCAGGAATCGGATAATGATGCGTGGATAAATACCACTAATAAGTGGAACAATAATAATATTCATATTTATACCACTAGTAAGTGGATTATTATGGAAAGGACAAACAAGGGAAAAGCTCCTGCACAGGACTATTCCCAAAACAAAGGGTTCCCAGCGGGACGACCTTTTAAAATGCATGAAGGCGCATCTTCTGGTGTAAAACCCAGTGGATCAACATCCCTTCAAGGAGATGTCCCAGCAGAGGTGACATACTCTAATGGTGATATATTAATTGCTTTACAGGAAGTTTTGTCAAAAAATCTACAATTCCACAATGGAACCTATTCAGAATTACCAGATTCTATTAAATATATTCTTGATAATCTCTATGCTGCTTTTACCGAAAACAACCGCTCCTTGTTTGAAAAAACCCTCCGAGCTCTCGAAATCCACCTTGTTAATCTTACTGCTCAAACTGAAGCTTATATAAGCTATGCTAACCTTATTTCAGAAAAAATCCTTACTCCAGAAAATACTCTTATTTCAGAAAATGAGGCTTTTAAAAGCCATCCTGTTGACCATCCAAATACTTCAATTGATCCTTACATTAGTCAACTCTTTGGCATAGAGGATATCCATTCAAAGGATAGAATGACTATAATGGGCACTGACTATGCCAGATTGAGTCTTAAGACCCAATCTATGGTAAGAAGTGCTTTTGCCAACTTGCCATCAGATATACAATCTCGTATTCTGAAAAGCAAGGTTATGTTTAGGTCTTTCGACCTATGGTTCAAATGTTTTAAAAGACTTGTCACAGCCACTATTCCTGATCCTGATGAATTAGATGAAGGTGATAATGTCTTCATTCAACTTGAATGGGAAGAACACTTTGGGAGTACTCTTAGAGTTTATGAAAAGAAACACCCATTTCCTGGCCTTTTGGTGAATTATGATGATGGTGCAATTTTTGCTGATGATTCAGATGATGATGATGACAGGGACCCTAACTGGCTTTCACAAATGTTTGAATATGGCTTTATCAGATCCATAAAATTAACAAGCCATTATCAGGCCAGCCAACTCCCACAGATTATTCAGGATGCTATTAAACAATTCAACAGTCCTTTTGCTTCCATCAGATGTTGGAGTACGCTGCCACAGTGGGAAAGAGATAACTGGATGAACGTCCAGCCTTCAAAACATCTCGTTCTCATTAATGGTCACACTCACCAAGGACCATGGTTTGAAGGAAATTCTCAATTATCTTTTGAAAATCCTCGTGGTCTTGCAGAATGTTGGAGAAATTATTTTAATAACCAGATTATTAATGTTGCCCAGAATTTATGGAAAAATTATCATTTCATGGGAAGCACCAGTAGAATTTCTGTCTTTGGTCCCAGACCATATTCCGACGCCATTGCTCATTTGCGAATTGCTGACCATTGTAATCCACGGAGTCTTCTTATCCCAGGTAAAACTCCAACGTTTGAGCCAATTTTATACTGCGGGTTCTGTAACCAGTATGCTATTTCCCATGAGCACCCATGTGGTTCTCCACAAAGTCCTTTTGATCCTTTTGATGGTTATCCCTCTGATGCTCCCTCTACTGATTGATGAGGTCACTACTGTTTTAAGACTGGTGCTACTTTATTTGTCTGGCTTGCACAACAGCCAAAATATTTTATTGTCCTTCATAAATATGCTGCGGAAAATCCGGAACCAATTCATGATACTCCGGATTTTGCGGAAGATTTTGATTCCACTATTTGTCTAGCCTGCACAACGGCCACTATTTTTCTAGCCTGCACAACGGCCAGATCTATTACAATATTCAAAATATTTTGGAAGGCATGAGGCCATGATGATTGTGAAGAAACAATGCTCTGACAAAGGCTTCCTTTGTACCTACACAAGATGCCACCTTTGGAGTCTTTTTAGAAAAGAATGGAGCATCTACGTACTTGGTGGTGGCATGCATGCTTCTCCTCTTGTCTTTTGCCATTATTCTCCTGACATGTTGGACCAAATAATTGTCAAAGGTTCAGAAGTTTTATTTCAAAAAGTGGAAAAATCACTATTCACAGATTACTGTTCACGGATTACTGTTCACAGATTACTGTTCACGGATTACTGTTCACGGATTACTGTTCACAAATCACTGTTTACTTTTACTGTTCATGACACTGTTCACTCCGAAATTTTGCCTATTTAAGGGGGGTTGTCCCTTAAATTTTGGGGGTTTTTCAAGTCAAGTTCTACTTCTGATTTCTCTTCCCTTAGAACTAGCCTTCTTAGAGAGAGAACCCACTTGCTTCCACTACTACTATTGTTCTACTACTACCTTGTTCACCTTTGTTCACTACAAGCCTTGTAATCCTACAAACCTTGTAACTAGGACTAGTTCAAGCTTTGTAACTGTTAATCTGTAACTGTTGAGGTCTTGTATTCACTACTACTACTGTAAGTGTTTATCCTACTTTCAATAAGAAGTATTTTCAGTTCTATGTTCATTACTTTACTTATTGCTACCACCACCTTGGACGGATTACCGCCATACCGGATGGTTCTAAATTGCTTTCATTTATTTTGAACTATTGTTCTTATTTACTTTGAATTATTTTGATATATACTGCTTGGCTGGTTCTACCGCCTTATTATTGTTCTTACATTCAAGTTATTTACTTTCAACTTACGTACATTATTTCCATTTACAATATTACTGTGCTTCCACTCACACTCTTCAGCAGCGTGTCACCTTCTCCCTTTATGGTATCAGAGCCACTCTTTTCTGGCCGGTGGTAGTGTGGTTGTGTTCTTTGTCTCCTTGTCCGTGTCTACCCGAACGCTTGATATTCCGTTGTTGTGTTCCCTTCTTACCGTCGTTGGCGCCACCCTAGTCGTAAAGTGAATTCCTAGGACCTAGCTGTAAGGCCCGTTTGAGCCAAGAGAGGGCGTGTAGGGCATGAGAGGTATGAGGTTGGTTAGGGTATGTGTTACGAAATGCAACGGTTGTGAGAAAAACATGATAACTGAGTGTTAAACCTAGGTTAGTATGGATAAGTTGTGGAGATCCAACTCCTCTATCAGCTCCAGGACTAGTTGTCCTCCTGATATTGTAAATGAAGAAGATCACACTATTGATGATAATGAGTTGATCCCTGATTTTCGTAAATGGACTATTCCTAAAGTTGGTACTAAAACTATTTATAAAACTAGTTTTGTTGAAAGTACTTTTCATTCTGCTTATAAAGCTAGAACTGTTGAAAATTTACTTTCAACTTACGTACATTATTTCCATTTACAATATTACTGTGCTTCCACTCACACTCTTCAGCAGCGTGTCACCTTCCCCCTTTATGGTATCAGAGCCACTCTTTTCTGGCCGGTGGTAGTGTGGTTGTGTTCTTTGTCTTCTTGTCCGTGTCTACCCGAACGCTTGATATTCCGTTGTTGTGTTCCCTTCTTACCGTCGTTGGCGCCACCCTAGTCGTAAAGTGAATTCCTAGGACCTAGCTGTAAGGCCCGTTTGAGCCAAGAGAGGGCGTGTAGGGCATGAGAGGTATGAGGTTGGTTAGGGTATGTGTTACGAAATGCAACGGTTGTGAGAAAAACATGATAACTGAGTGTTAAACCTAGGTTAGTATGGATAAGTTGTGGAGATCCAACTCCTCTATCAGCTCCAGGACTAGTTGTCCTCCTGATATTGTAAATGAAGAAGATCACACTATTGATGATAATGAGTTGATCCCTGATTTTCGTAAATGGACTATTCCTAAAGTTGATACTAAAACTATTTATAAAACTAGTTTTGTTGAAAGTACTTTTCATTCTGCTTATAAAGCTAGAACTGTTGAACAAATTTTCTCTATTTCGAGAATTCATGAAAAATGTTGTTTATTCACTAAAAAGAATATTAATGACTTCCTTGCTGCTAAAAAATTCTATTATTTGCATATTGGTATGGTTCAAGTTGCTATTAAACCGCTTACCCGAAAGGGTATTAATGCTTCTGTTCTCATGTGTTTAAGAGATGCTAGATTTAAGATTTTTAAAGATAGCATTCTTGGTATGATCACTGCTTCTTTGTATGATGGTCCTGTTTATTTCAACTGTTATCCTGATCTTACTCTTGCTTTGGATGATCCTAATATTGTTAAAGCTTTAACTTTGAATATTGCTTCATCTGGTTATCACATGGAAGAGGGTAGTAAGCCTTTTGCTCTGATTTATCGCATTTATTATAAATTAATGGGTACTCAAATGAATCCTTATGCTATAATGCCTAGAGAACCTTCAGGTAAAACCATGTTAATCCAATGTTCAACTCCTGATGCTAAAATCCAAGTTCCAAAAATGATTCAATGGCAAGATGTTAAACTTCCTAAGGATTGGTTGTTAGAACAAGAAACTCCTCCTACTAAACCCATTTTTGATGAGCTTGATCTCACCCATATTCAACAATATCTTGATGGTACTGTTAAAATAAGTTTTCAAAACAATCCACCTTTGAGGATCAACGAAGGAAGACATTCCTTTGCTGGATCTGAAAGTATTTCAAAAAGAGATCGCGAGATCAATGAATTTTTGCAAAAGAATTTGGAAACATCCTCTGATTTAAAGCTAAAAGGTATTTCAAGTGATAAATCCCAATTTAGCTCTGTTTACTATTCAACTAAACCTGAAACTTCCACTCCATTTTGTAAAACTGCTAATGAAGATGAGGAAGATACTGTTTCTGTTACTCCATCTGATTTTGATTCTCCTATTGAAACTCCTCCTGCTTACCAAAATCAATTAAGAGTTTTGACTGTTTTAAATGATGATTTTGAAATCGATTGGGATGCTTTGTACAATGAGTTTATGCTTGCATCAAACAAAACCAAGAGAAAATATTTCCAAGATAATTTTGCTCAGTCTGATAAAGACCGTGTTAAAAGAAAATGGTTGGAAATGATGAATCAATTGAAAAAACATATTTTATTTTTTGATTTTCTTGAGAACCACTATGTTCCAAATAATGAGGTTTCAAAACAACATTTGAATGTGATAAAGAAATCTAATTTTGTTAAGACTGATAAAACTCTCATTGATAACCTTATTGAACAAAACAATTTTACTAATCAAACTTTGCATATTATTGGTCAACAGCTTGACCGTATTGAAGAAAAAATTGTTGAAACACCTGTTTATGAAAAACCTGTTTTTGAAAAATCTGTTTCTGTTAAGACTGAGAAACCTTTGATTGATTTACCCAGTCAAAGAGAAAAAGTTATGTTTAAAACTTCTCAGTCCAAGACTCTTGAAATTGTTGAAAAAATGCTTTCTGATTTAAAAGTTAAAACTGAAAGTACTTCTACAAGTACTCCAACTGCTCAGACTATTTCCAAAAAAGAAATTGTTTCTGAAGAAAATACAGAATCTGATACTGTTTCTTCTGTTTCTTTTCCTGCTGATGAACTTTATGAATGGAATATTGATGGTTTGTCTGAACTGGAAATCGTTGCTAAAATGATTCACATGTCTATGGTTAGTATTGCTTATCAAAATAACCATAATTTTGACGAACCTGATATTGTTAACTTACTTGTTACTGGTTTTTCTGGTGCTCTTCGTGGATGGTGGGATTCATATATCACTGAAGAATCCAGAGAGTCTATTAAACATGCTGTTAAAAAGAATGATGAATGTTTGCCTATTTTTGATGAAAGTATTGTTTGTAATGCTGTCCATACCTTGATCTATACTATTCTCAAACACTTTGTTGGAACTCCATCCAATATTTCATCTCATGATTATTTAAATGATTTGCGTTGTCCAACTATGTCTGAATACAGATGGTATCAAGATGTTTTTATTTCCAGAGTGATGCTCCGAAAAGATTGTCTTAAGTTTTATTGGAAAGAAAAGTTTATTGACGGTCTGCCTCCTATCTTTGCTCATAAGGTAAAACAAGGATTAGTGGGTAAAAATGATTCTATTGATTATGATAATTTAACCTATGAAGATATTTTCAATACTATTAAAAAACTTAGTACCAATAGGTGTAATAATAAAAAATTGATAAAACACCAATTAAAATACAGATATGACTTTGTTAAGCCTAATTATTTCTATGCTAAGAAGAGACGTATTAACTGTGGAAAATTTGGATATTTTAATAAAAATCGTAAAAGAAAACCTAGTGATTTAAAAGACAAATTCAACATACTAAATATTGATAGCTTTTCTGATATTAGAATTGGTAGTAGAAGTTCTTGCTGCAATGTTCTTAAAACCAATGTTCTCACCAAGGGTAAAGAGGATAAAACTTTGGAAAAATTTAATAAAAAGAAATCTAAAGAACTAACTGTTAATGATTTACAACATGAAATTAATATTGTTAAACAAGAGATAAGTGAATTAAAACATGATTTTAAAGATATTAAAAGTGATAAAGATAATCTTAAACAAGGACTTGAGCATAAAGATGGAGATGAATCCTGTCAACAAGCTCTTCTTTCTAGTAAAGGTATTCCTGATGATGTCACTATTTCTCAACTTGCTCTTGTTAATAAAATAATTCTTCCAAAATGGTTTACAAAAGTTAAAATTGTTGTTTCTCCTGATTATCATTTCACTGTTATTGCTATGATAGATTCAGGGGCGGATATGAACTGTATCCAAGAAGGACTGATTCCTTCAAAATACTTTGAAAAATCTACTGAAAGATTGGTTTCTGCTAATGGTTCTCAGATGAAAATAAAGTATGAATTGAATAATGCTCATGTATGCCATGCTAATGTTTGTTTCAAGATTCCTTCTGTTCTTGTTAAAAATATGACTGATAAAGTGATTCTTGGTTTGCCTTTTATAAATGCTTTATATCCTTTTCTTGTTGAACATGATGGAATTACTACTGATCCTTTTGGACAAAAAGTAAAGTTCAAATTTGCTTCGAAATTTAACATTGATACTAATACTGCTTCAAACATGATTCATGCTAAAATTAAACATCTTCAATTTCTTCAGCAAGAAGTTAGATACAAGAAAATTGCCGAACAAATTTCTGATAAATTGTTACAATCCAAAATTGATAATTTTCAAAAAATGTTGATTGATGATGTTTGCTCTGATGTTCCTAATGCTTTCTGGCATAGGAAGAAACATATTGTTGATTTGCCATATGTCAAAGATTTTGATGAGAAAAATATTCCCACTAAAGCTCGTCCTATCCAAATGAATGTTGAAACTGTTGAATTTTGCAAAAAAGAAATCCAGGATTTGTTGCAGAAAAAGTTGATTAGGAATAGCAAGTCTCCCTGGTCTTGTTCAGCCTTTTATGTCCAAAAGAATGCTGAGATTGAGAGAGGAACCCCAAGATTAGTCATTAACTACAAACCCTTGAATAAAGTTTTAGAATGGATTCGGTATCCCATTCCCAACAAGAATGACCTTGTCCATAGGCTGAATGAAGCTGTTGTATTCTCCAAGTTTGATATGAAATCTGGGTTTTGGCAAATTCAGATTAATGAGAATGATAGGTACAAGACTGCTTTCACCACTCCTTTTGGACATTATGAGTGGAATGTTATGCCATTTGGTCTTAAAAATGCCCCAAGTGAGTTTCAAAATATCATGAATGATATCTTTAACTCCTTCAGTCATTTCACCATTGTTTATATCGATGATGTTCTTGTTTACTCTAGCTCCATTGACGAACACTGGAAACATTTGAATTCGTTTCTAGACACTATTAAAAGAAACGGTCTTGTTGTTTCAGCCAAGAAGGTTAAACTATTCCAAACCAAAGTTCGTTTTCTTGGCTATGATATCTCTGAAGGACAAATTCGTCCTATAGATAGAGCCATCCAATTTGCTGATAAATTTCCTGATGTTATCATTGACAAAACACAGCTCCAAAGATTTCTTGGGTCATTAAACTATGTTGCGGATTTTTACAAGGATATGAGGAAACAATGCAAACCTTTGTTTGATCGGTTAAAAAGTAATCCTCCTCCTTGGTCTGATGTTCATACTTCTCTTGTTAAACAAATCAAATCTCATGTTAAGACATTGCCTTGTCTTGGTATTCCTACTGTTGGTGCCTTCAAAATTGTTGAAACCGATGCCTCTGACGTTGGTTATGGTGGTATTCTAAAACAAAGAGTTTCTCCTGAGTCACCTGAACAAATTGTTCGTTTTTATTCTGGTATTTGGAATAATGCACAGTTAAATTATAGTACTATTAAAAAGGAAATTTTATCTATAGTACTATGTATTTCAAAATTTCAAAGTGATTTGTTAAACCAAAGGTTTCTGTTACGTATTGATTGCAAAAGTGCTAAATATGTTATTGAAAAAGATGTTGAAAATATTGCTTCAAAACATATTTTTGCCAGATGGCAAGCTATTTTGAGTGTTTTTGATTTTGATATTGAATATATTAAAGGATCTCAAAATGCTATCCCTGATTTCCTTACCCGTGAATTTCTGCAGTGTCCCAATGGCAAGTAGAAGGTCGAATGACAAGACACTTACCACTACTAATCCAATTGTTAAAAAAGAACCTGTTTCCTCCTTGGATATTGTTAACCGTTTTACTCCCCTAGGTACCATTCCCAAACCTAATTATTCTTCTGTTTTAGCTTCACAATATGATCCTTATGCTCTAACCACTGTTCACCAACCTGTTAAAACTATTTACCCTAATGCTTCCAATACTTCCCAGTACATTAGAAAACAATATATCCAAAACCTGTTCTCCGTAGAGCCAAATAGGGCCTCCATCACTAACCCTTTTAGGCTTGCTACCAGTTATTTTCCTCCAAATTTTCACTGGATTCCGGAACACAGCCAAAAGACTGTCCAATATTATTCTGAATTGCTTCGACATGAGAATTCAATTGTTATCAAAGCCATAACTGATAAGGCTAATAATAATAGGATTATTTATCACAGTGCTTATATTAAAAATATTATTTCAGAAGAAATGTGGGGCTCCAACCCTGCCGCCACAAGAAGATTGCCAAATTTCTCCGTTCCCTATTCATATCATGATTATGTTACTGCCTGGTTCAGATTCATGCTCCACCAAAATGAAAATATGTCTCATTCATGGTTTATTAATTTTGATAAAGAATTTGATTCTGAACTCCCTCTCTGGTTCATCCGTTGGTGGACCCAATTTGGTACAATTATTGAACTATTCCCTGTGCCATTGAAGGATTCTTTCCAAAATTTTACATTAAGGTTCAGAACTGATGATCATGGAGCTAAGTTCACTCCCCTGCTTCATTTCACTAAAAAATACAAGGTTCCCTGGATTCTAAAATGGCAGTATGTTAAAGATGGTGATGTTCTCACTCGCTGTTGTTATGTTAAATGGTGGGATAAGTTTGCCCACACCCAATCCATCATTTCCAATGTTGCCAGAGATTTCCCTTCCCCAAGTGTTTCCCCATTACGAATCACTACTCCTATGCAAAAAGCTGTAGTTGACGCACATGCTTCCTCATCCGCTAAAAGTGTTAAGCCACCTGCAAAGACTAAGAAGAAGAGTTCTCCTTTGGATGCAATCCGCAAAGACCCTGATGCTTTATATGCCCTGCTCACTAAAATGGTTAAAGAAGGCGAAGCTGCTGATTCAGATGATGAGCGATCCTCTCAAGCTTCTGTTTCAAAAGACCCTTACTACCCTTACAATCAGGAGTGGTTTGGTCATGATGACGAAGACGCTGAAGACTTAGCAAAAGATTGATTGACAGCTTGATTCCCCTATTTGTCTGGCCTGCATAATGGCCAAAAATGTTGCAATGATTACTTTCTGGTCAAATTCTACTATTGATTTCCACCACTGATGATAATGTTCTGAAAAGATGATTCTCCATGTTTCCCGTGACTTTCTGTCACACCAAGATCGCTTTCAGCAAAATCATTACTGTTAACTTTTACTTTTCACTGTTAACTTTCACTATTCACAAGTACTGTTTACTCAAAAATATTGCCTATTAAAGGGGGGATGTCCCTGGGGGTTTTTCAAGTCAAGTTCTACTTCTGATTTCTCTTCCCTTAGAACTAGCCTTCTTAGAGAGAGAACCCACTTGCTTCCACTACTACTATTGTTCTACTACTACCTTGTTCACCTTTGTTCACTACAAGCCTTGTAATCCTACAAACCTTGTAACTAGGACTAGTTCAAGCTTTGTAACTGTTAATCTGTAACTGTTGAGGTCTTGTATTCACTACTACTACTGTAAGTGTTTATCCTACTTTCAATAAGAAGTATTTTCAGTTCTATGTTCATTACTTTACTTATTGCTACCACCACCTTGGACGGATTACCGCCATACCGGATGGTTCTAAATTGCTTTCATTTATTTTGAACTATTGTTCTTATTTACTTTGAATTATTTTGATATATACTGCTTGGCTGGTTCTACCGCCTTATTATTGTTCTTACATTCAAGTTATTTACTTTCAACTTACGTACATTATTTCCATTTACAATATTACTGTGCTTCCACTCACACTCTTCAGCAGCGTGTCACCTTCTCCCTTTATGGTATCAGAGCCACTCTTTTCTGGCCGGTGGTAGTGTGGTTGTGTTCTTTGTCTCCTTGTCCGTGTCTACCCGAACGCTTGATATTCCGTTGTTGTGTTCCCTTCTTACCGTCGTTGGCGCCACCCTAGTCGTAAAGTGAATTCCTAGGACCTAGCTGTAAGGCCCGTTTGAGCCAAGAGAGGGCGTGTAGGGCATGAGAGGTATGAGGTTGGTTAGGGTATGTGTTACGAAATGCAACGGTTGTGAGAAAAACATGATAACTGAGTGTTAAACCTAGGTTAGTATGGATAAGTTGTGGAGATCCAACTCCTCTATCAGCTCCAGGACTAGTTGTCCTCCTGATATTGTAAATGAAGAAGATCACACTATTGATGATAATGAGTTGATCCCTGATTTTCGTAAATGGACTATTCCTAAAGTTGATACTAAAACTATTTATAAAACTAGTTTTGTTGAAAGTACTTTTCATTCTGCTTATAAAGCTAGAACTGTTGAACAAATTTTCTCTATTTCGAGAATTCATGAAAAATGTTGTTTATTCACTAAAAAGAATATTAATGACTTCCTTGCTGCTAAAAAATTCTATTATTTGCATATTGGTATGGTTCAAGTTGCTATTAAACCGCTTACCCGAAAGGGTATTAATGCTTCTGTTCTCATGTGTTTAAGAGATGCTAGATTTAAGATTTTTAAAGATAGCATTCTTGGTATGATCACTGCTTCTTTGTATGATGGTCCTGTTTATTTCAACTGTTATCCTGATCTTACTCTTGCTTTGGATGATCCTAATATTGTTAAAGCTTTAACTTTGAATATTGCTTCATCTGGTTATCACATGGAAGAGGGTAGTAAGCCTTTTGCTCTGATTTATCGCATTTATTATAAATTAATGGGTACTCAAATGAATCCTTATGCTATAATGCCTAGAGAACCTTCAGGTAAAACCATGTTAATCCAATGTTCAACTCCTGATGCTAAAATCCAAGTTCCAAAAATGATTCAATGGCAAGATGTTAAACTTCCTAAGGATTGGTTGTTAGAACAAGAAACTCCTCCTACTAAACCCATTTTTGATGAGCTTGATCTCACCCATATTCAACAATATCTTGATGGTACTGTTAAAATAAGTTTTCAAAACAATCCACCTTTGAGGATCAACGAAGGAAGACATTCCTTTGCTGGATCTGAAAGTATTTCAAAAAGAGATCGCGAGATCAATGAATTTTTGCAAAAGAATTTGGAAACATCCTCTGATTTAAAGCTAAAAGGTATTTCAAGTGATAAATCCCAATTTAGCTCTGTTTACTATTCAACTAAACCTGAAACTTCCACTCCATTTTGTAAAACTGCTAATGAAGATGAGGAAGATACTGTTTCTGTTACTCCATCTGATTTTGATTCTCCTATTGAAACTCCTCCTGCTTACCAAAATCAATTAAGAGTTTTGACTGTTTTAAATGATGATTTTGAAATCGATTGGGATGCTTTGTACAATGAGTTTATGCTTGCATCAAACAAAACCAAGAGAAAATATTTCCAAGATAATTTTGCTCAGTCTGATAAAGACCGTGTTAAAAGAAAATGGTTGGAAATGATGAATCAATTGAAAAAACATATTTTATTTTTTGATTTTCTTGAGAACCACTATGTTCCAAATAATGAGGTTTCAAAACAACATTTGAATGTGATAAAGAAATCTAATTTTGTTAAGACTGATAAAACTCTCATTGATAACCTTATTGAACAAAACAATTTTACTAATCAAACTTTGCATATTATTGGTCAACAGCTTGACCGTATTGAAGAAAAAATTGTTGAAACACCTGTTTATGAAAAACCTGTTTTTGAAAAATCTGTTTCTGTTAAGACTGAGAAACCTTTGATTGATTTACCCAGTCAAAGAGAAAAAGTTATGTTTAAAACTTCTCAGTCCAAGACTCTTGCAATTGTTGAAAAAATGCTTTCTGATTTAAAAGTTAAAACTGAAAGTACTTCTACAAGTACTCCAACTGCTCAGACTATTTCCAAAAAAGAAATTGTTTCTGAAGAAAATACAGAATCTGATACTGTTTCTTCTGTTTCTTTTCCTGCTGATGAACTTTATGAATGGAATATTGATGGTTTGTCTGAACTGGAAATCGTTGCTAAAATGATTCACATGTCTATGGTTAGTATTGCTTATCAAAATAACCATAATTTTGACGAACCTGATATTGTTAACTTACTTGTTACTGGTTTTTCTGGTGCTCTTCGTGGATGGTGGGATTCATATATCACTGAAGAATCCAGAGAGTCTATTAAACATGCTGTTAAAAAGAATGATGAATGTTTGCCTATTTTTGATGAAAGTATTGTTTGTAATGCTGTCCATACCTTGATCTATACTATTCTCAAACACTTTGTTGGAACTCCATCCAATATTTCATCTCATGATTATTTAAATGATTTGCGTTGTCCAACTATGTCTGAATACAGATGGTATCAAGATGTTTTTATTTCCAGAGTGATGCTCCGAAAAGATTGTCTTAAGTTTTATTGGAAAGAAAAGTTTATTGACGGTCTGCCTCCTATCTTTGCTCATAAGGTAAAACAAGGATTAGTGGGTAAAAATGATTCTATTGATTATGATAATTTAACCTATGAAGATATTTTCAATACTATTAAAAAACTTAGTACCAATAGGTGTAATAATAAAAAATTGATAAAACACCAATTAAAATACAGATATGACTTTGTTAAGCCTAATTATTTCTATGCTAAGAAGAGACGTATTAACTGTGGAAAATTTGGATATTTTAATAAAAATCGTAAAAGAAAACCTAGTGATTTAAAAGACAAATTCAACATACTAAATATTGATAGCTTTTCTGATATTAGAATTGGTAGTAGAAGTTCTTGCTGCAATGTTCTTAAAACCAATGTTCTCACCAAGGGTAAAGAGGATAAAACTTTGGAAAAATTTAATAAAAAGAAATCTAAAGAACTAACTGTTAATGATTTACAACATGAAATTAATATTGTTAAACAAGAGATAAGTGAATTAAAACATGATTTTAAAGATATTAAAAGTGATAAAGATAATCTTAAACAAGGACTTGAGCATAAAGATGGAGATGAATCCTGTCAACAAGCTCTTCTTTCTAGTAAAGGTATTCCTGATGATGTCACTATTTCTCAACTTGCTCTTGTTAATAAAATAATTCTTCCAAAATGGTTTACAAAAGTTAAAATTGTTGTTTCTCCTGATTATCATTTCACTGTTATTGCTATGATAGATTCAGGGGCGGATATGAACTGTATCCAAGAAGGACTGATTCCTTCAAAATACTTTGAAAAATCTACTGAAAGATTGGTTTCTGCTAATGGTTCTCAGATGAAAATAAAGTATGAATTGAATAATGCTCATGTATGCCATGCTAATGTTTGTTTCAAGATTCCTTCTGTTCTTGTTAAAAATATGACTGATAAAGTGATTCTTGGTTTGCCTTTTATAAATGCTTTATATCCTTTTCTTGTTGAACATGATGGAATTACTACTGATCCTTTTGGACAAAAAGTAAAGTTCAAATTTGCTTCGAAATTTAACATTGATACTAATACTGCTTCAAACATGATTCATGCTAAAATTAAACATCTTCAATTTCTTCAGCAAGAAGTTAGATACAAGAAAATTGCCGAACAAATTTCTGATAAATTGTTACAATCCAAAATTGATAATTTTCAAAAAATGTTGATTGATGATGTTTGCTCTGATGTTCCTAATGCTTTCTGGCATAGGAAGAAACATATTGTTGATTTGCCATATGTCAAAGATTTTGATGAGAAAAATATTCCCACTAAAGCTCGTCCTATCCAAATGAATGTTGAAACTGTTGAATTTTGCAAAAAAGAAATCCAGGATTTGTTGCAGAAAAAGTTGATTAGGAATAGCAAGTCTCCCTGGTCTTGTTCAGCCTTTTATGTCCAAAAGAATGCTGAGATTGAGAGAGGAACCCCAAGATTAGTCATTAACTACAAACCCTTGAATAAAGTTTTAGAATGGATTCGGTATCCCATTCCCAACAAGAATGACCTTGTCCATAGGCTGAATGAAGCTGTTGTATTCTCCAAGTTTGATATGAAATCTGGGTTTTGGCAAATTCAGATTAATGAGAATGATAGGTACAAGACTGCTTTCACCACTCCTTTTGGACATTATGAGTGGAATGTTATGCCATTTGGTCTTAAAAATGCCCCAAGTGAGTTTCAAAATATCATGAATGATATCTTTAACTCCTTCAGTCATTTCACCATTGTTTATATCGATGATGTTCTTGTTTACTCTAGCTCCATTGACGAACACTGGAAACATTTGAATTCGTTTCTAGACACTATTAAAAGAAACGGTCTTGTTGTTTCAGCCAAGAAGGTTAAACTATTCCAAACCAAAGTTCGTTTTCTTGGCTATGATATCTCTGAAGGACAAATTCGTCCTATAGATAGAGCCATCCAATTTGCTGATAAATTTCCTGATGTTATCATTGACAAAACACAGCTCCAAAGATTTCTTGGGTCATTAAACTATGTTGCGGATTTTTACAAGGATATGAGGAAACAATGCAAACCTTTGTTTGATCGGTTAAAAAGTAATCCTCCTCCTTGGTCTGATGTTCATACTTCTCTTGTTAAACAAATCAAATCTCATGTTAAGACATTGCCTTGTCTTGGTATTCCTACTGTTGGTGCCTTCAAAATTGTTGAAACCGATGCCTCTGACGTTGGTTATGGTGGTATTCTAAAACAAAGAGTTTCTCCTGAGTCACCTGAACAAATTGTTCGTTTTTATTCTGGTATTTGGAATAATGCACAGTTAAATTATAGTACTATTAAAAAGGAAATTTTATCTATAGTACTATGTATTTCAAAATTTCAAAGTGATTTGTTAAACCAAAGGTTTCTGTTACGTATTGATTGCAAAAGTGCTAAATATGTTATTGAAAAAGATGTTGAAAATATTGCTTCAAAACATATTTTTGCCAGATGGCAAGCTATTTTGAGTGTTTTTGATTTTGATATTGAATATATTAAAGGATCTCAAAATGCTATCCCTGATTTCCTTACCCGTGAATTTCTGCAGTGTCCCAATGGCAAGTAGAAGGTCGAATGACAAGACACTTACCACTACTAATCCAATTGTTAAAAAAGAACCTGTTTCCTCCTTGGATATTGTTAACCGTTTTACTCCCCTAGGTACCATTCCCAAACCTAATTATTCTTCTGTTTTAGCTTCACAATATGATCCTTATGCTCTAACCACTGTTCACCAACCTGTTAAAACTATTTACCCTAATGCTTCCAATACTTCCCAGTACATTAGAAAACAATATATCCAAAACCTGTTCTCCGTAGAGCCAAATAGGGCCTCCATCACTAACCCTTTTAGGCTTGCTACCAGTTATTTTCCTCCAAATTTTCACTGGATTCCGGAACACAGCCAAAAGACTGTCCAATATTATTCTGAATTGCTTCGACATGAGAATTCAATTGTTATCAAAGCCATAACTGATAAGGCTAATAATAATAGGATTATTTATCACAGTGCTTATATTAAAAATATTATTTCAGAAGAAATGTGGGGCTCCAACCCTGCCGCCACAAGAAGATTGCCAAATTTCTCCGTTCCCTATTCATATCATGATTATGTTACTGCCTGGTTCAGATTCATGCTCCACCAAAATGAAAATATGTCTCATTCATGGTTTATTAATTTTGATAAAGAATTTGATTCTGAACTCCCTCTCTGGTTCATCCGTTGGTGGACCCAATTTGGTACAATTATTGAACTATTCCCTGTGCCATTGAAGGATTCTTTCCAAAATTTTACATTAAGGTTCAGAACTGATGATCATGGAGCTAAGTTCACTCCCCTGCTTCATTTCACTAAAAAATACAAGGTTCCCTGGATTCTAAAATGGCAGTATGTTAAAGATGGTGATGTTCTCACTCGCTGTTGTTATGTTAAATGGTGGGATAAGTTTGCCCACACCCAATCCATCATTTCCAATGTTGCCAGAGATTTCCCTTCCCCAAGTGTTTCCCCATTACGAATCACTACTCCTATGCAAAAAGCTGTAGTTGACGCACATGCTTCCTCATCCGCTAAAAGTGTTAAGCCACCTGCAAAGACTAAGAAGAAGAGTTCTCCTTTGGATGCAATCCGCAAAGACCCTGATGCTTTATATGCCCTGCTCACTAAAATGGTTAAAGAAGGCGAAGCTGCTGATTCAGATGATGAGCGATCCTCTCAAGCTTCTGTTTCAAAAGACCCTTACTACCCTTACAATCAGGAGTGGTTTGGTCATGATGACGAAGACGCTGAAGACTTAGCAAAAGATTGATTGACAGCTTGATTCCCCTATTTGTCTGGCCTGCATAATGGCCAAAAATGTTGCAATGATTACTTTCTGGTCAAATTCTACTATTGATTTCCACCACTGATGATAATGTTCTGAAAAGATGATTCTCCATGTTTCCCGTGACTTTCTGTCACACCAAGATCGCTTTCAGCAAAATCATTACTGTTAACTTTTACTTTTCACTGTTAACTTTCACTATTCACAAGTACTGTTTACTCAAAAATATTGCCTATTAAAGGGGGGATGTCCCTGGGGGTTTTTCAAGTCAAGTTCTACTTCTGATTTCTCTTCCCTTAGAACTAGCCTTCTTAGAGAGAGAACCCACTTGCTTCCACTACTACTATTGTTCTACTACTACCTTGTTCACCTTTGTTCACTACAAGCCTTGTAATCCTACAAACCTTGTAACTAGGACTAGTTCAAGCTTTGTAACTGTTAATCTGTAACTGTTGAGGTCTTGTATTCACTACTACTACTGTAAGTGTTTATCCTACTTTCAATAAGAAGTATTTTCAGTTCTATGTTCATTACTTTACTTATTGCTACCACCACCTTGGACGGATTACCGCCATACCGGATGGTTCTAAATTGCTTTCATTTATTTTGAACTATTGTTCTTATTTACTTTGAATTATTTTGATATATACTGCTTGGCTGGTTCTACCGCCTTATTATTGTTCTTACATTCAAGTTATTTACTTTCAACTTACGTACATTATTTCCATTTACAATATTACTGTGCTTCCACTCACACTCTTCAGCAGCGTGTCACCTTCTCCCTTTATGGTATCAGAGCCACTCTTTTCTGGCCGGTGGTAGTGTGGTTGTGTTCTTTGTCTCCTTGTCCGTGTCTACCCGAACGCTTGATATTCCGTTGTTGTGTTCCCTTCTTACCGTCGTTGGCGCCACCCTAGTCGTAAAGTGAATTCCTAGGACCTAGCTGTAAGGCCCGTTTGAGCCAAGAGAGGGCGTGTAGGGCATGAGAGGTATGAGGTTGGTTAGGGTATGTGTTACGAAATGCAACGGTTGTGAGAAAAACATGATAACTGAGTGTTAAACCTAGGTTAGTATGGATAAGTTGTGGAGATCCAACTCCTCTATCAGCTCCAGGACTAGTTGTCCTCCTGATATTGTAAATGAAGAAGATCACACTATTGATGATAATGAGTTGATCCCTGATTTTCGTAAATGGACTATTCCTAAAGTTGATACTAAAACTATTTATAAAACTAGTTTTGTTGAAAGTACTTTTCATTCTGCTTATAAAGCTAGAACTGTTGAACAAATTTTCTCTATTTCGAGAATTCATGAAAAATGTTGTTTATTCACTAAAAAGAATATTAATGACTTCCTTGCTGCTAAAAAATTCTATTATTTGCATATTGGTATGGTTCAAGTTGCTATTAAACCGCTTACCCGAAAGGGTATTAATGCTTCTGTTCTCATGTGTTTAAGAGATGCTAGATTTAAGATTTTTAAAGATAGCATTCTTGGTATGATCACTGCTTCTTTGTATGATGGTCCTGTTTATTTCAACTGTTATCCTGATCTTACTCTTGCTTTGGATGATCCTAATATTGTTAAAGCTTTAACTTTGAATATTGCTTCATCTGGCTATCACATGGAAGAGGGTAGTAAGCCTTTTGCTTTGATTTATCGCATTTATTACAAATTAATGGGTACTCAAATGAATCCTTGTGCTATAATGCCTAGAGAACCTTCAGGTAAAACCATGTTAATCCAATGTTCAACTCCTGATGCTAAAATCCAAGTTCCAAAAATGATTCAATGGCAAGATGTTAAACTTCCTAAGGATTGGTTGTTAGAACAAGAAACCCCTCCTACTAAACCCATTTTTGATGAGCTTGATCTCACCCATATTCAACAATATCTTGATGGTACTGTTAAAATAAGTTTTCAAAACAATCCACCTTTGAGGATCAACGAAGGAAGACATTCCTTTGCTGGATCTGAAAGTATTTCAAAAAGAGACCACGAGATCAATGAATTTTTGAAAAAGAATTTGGAAACATCCTCTGATTTAAAGCTAAAAGGTATTTCAAGTGATAAATCCCAATTTAGCTCTGTTTACTATTCAACTAAACCTGAAACTTCCACTCCATTTGGTAAAACTGCTAATGAAAATGAGGAAGATACTGTTTCTGTTACTCCATCTGATTTTGATTCTCCTATTGAAACTCCTCCTGCTTACCAAAATCAATTAAGAGTTTTGACTGTTTTAAATGATGATTTTGAAATCGATTGGGATGCTTTGTACAATGAGTTTATGCTTGCATCAAACAAAACCAAGAGAAAATATTTCCAAGATAATTTTGCTCAGTCTGATAAAGACCGTGTTAAAAGAAAATGGTTGGAAATGATGAATCAATTGAAAAAACATATTTTATTTTTTGATTTTCTTGAGAACCACTATGTTCCAAATAATGAGGTTTCAAAACAACATTTGAATGTGATAAAGAAATCTAATTTTGTTAAGACTGATAAAACTCTCATTGATAACCTTATTGAACAAAACAATTTTACTAATCAAACTTTGCATATTATTGGTCAACAGCTTGACCGTATTGAAGAAAAAATTGTTGAAACACCTGTTTATGAAAAACCTGTTTTTGAAAAATCTGTTTCTGTTAAGACTGAGAAACCTTTGATTGATTTACCCAGTCAAAGAGAAAAAGTTATGTTTAAAACTTCTCAGTCCAAGACTCTTGCAATTGTTGAAAAAATGCTTTCTGATTTAAAAGTTAAAACTGAAAGTACTTCTACAAGTACTCCAACTGCTCAGACTATTTCCAAAAAAGAAATTGTTTCTGAAGAAAATACAGAATCTGATACTGTTTCTTCTGTTTCTTTTCCTGCTGATGAACTTTATGAATGGAATATTGATGGTTTGTCTGAACTGGAAATCGTTGCTAAAATGATTCACATGTCTATGGTTAGTATTGCTTATCAAAATAACCATAATTTTGACGAACCTGATATTGTTAACTTACTTGTTACTGGTTTTTCTGGTGCTCTTCGTGGATGGTGGGATTCATATATCACTGAAGAATCCAGAGAGTCTATTAAACATGCTGTTAAAAAGAATGATGAATGTTTGCCTATTTTTGATGAAAGTATTGTTTGTAATGCTGTCCATACCTTGATCTATACTATTCTCAAACACTTTGTTGGAACTCCATCCAATATTTCATCTCATGATTATTTAAATGATTTGCGTTGTCCAACTATGTCTGAATACAGATGGTATCAAGATGTTTTTATTTCCAGAGTGATGCTCCGAAAAGATTGTCTTAAGTTTTATTGGAAAGAAAAGTTTATTGACGGTCTGCCTCCTATCTTTGCTCATAAGGTAAAACAAGGATTAGTGGGTAAAAATGATTCTATTGATTATGATAATTTAACCTATGAAGATATTTTCAATACTATTAAAAAACTTAGTACCAATAGGTGTAATAATAAAAAATTGATAAAACACCAATTAAAATACAGATATGACTTTGTTAAGCCTAATTATTTCTATGCTAAGAAGAGACGTATTAACTGTGGAAAATTTGGATATTTTAATAAAAATCGTAAAA
The DNA here is from genome assembly GCF_001633185.2 of Quercus lobata. Taxonomy (NCBI): domain Eukaryota; kingdom Viridiplantae; phylum Streptophyta; class Magnoliopsida; order Fagales; family Fagaceae; genus Quercus; species Quercus lobata. Next base: position 13,811,788 of record NC_044915.1, on the reverse strand, counting down.
GAAAACCTAGTGATTTAAAAGACAAATTCAACATACTAAATATTGATAGCTTTTCTGATATTAGAATTGGTAGTAGAAGTTCTTGCTGCAATGTTCTTAAAACCAATGTTCTCACCAAGGGTAAAGAGGATAAAACTTTGGAAAAATTTAATAAAAAGAAATCTAAAGAACTAACTGTTAATGATTTACAACATGAAATTAATATTGTTAAACAAGAGATAAGTGAATTAAAACATGATTTTAAAGATATTAAAAGTGATAAAGATAATCTTAAACAAGGACTTGAGCATAAAGATGGAGATGAATCCTGTCAACAAGCTCTTCTTTCTAGTAAAGGTATTCCTGATGATGTCACTATTTCTCAACTTGCTCTTGTTAATAAAATAATTCTTCCAAAATGGTTTACAAAAGTTAAAATTGTTGTTTCTCCTGATTATCATTTCACTGTTATTGCTATGATAGATTCAGGGGCGGATATGAACTGTATCCAAGAAGGACTGATTCCTTCAAAATACTTTGAAAAATCTACTGAAAGATTGGTTTCTGCTAATGGTTCTCAGATGAAAATAAAGTATGAATTGAATAATGCTCATGTATGCCATGCTAATGTTTGTTTCAAGATTCCTTCTGTTCTTGTTAAAAATATGACTGATAAAGTGATTCTTGGTTTGCCTTTTATAAATGCTTTATATCCTTTTCTTGTTGAACATGATGGAATTACTACTGATCCTTTTGGACAAAAAGTAAAGTTCAAATTTGCTTCGAAATTTAACATTGATACTAATACTGCTTCAAACATGATTCATGCTAAAATTAAACATCTTCAATTTCTTCAGCAAGAAGTTAGATACAAGAAAATTGCCGAACAAATTTCTGATAAATTGTTACAATCCAAAATTGATAATTTTCAAAAAATGTTGATTGATGATGTTTGCTCTGATGTTCCTAATGCTTTCTGGCATAGGAAGAAACATATTGTTGATTTGCCATATGTCAAAGATTTTGATGAGAAAAATATTCCCACTAAAGCTCGTCCTATCCAAATGAATGTTGAAACTGTTGAATTTTGCAAAAAAGAAATCCAGGATTTGTTGCAGAAAAAGTTGATTAGGAATAGCAAGTCTCCCTGGTCTTGTTCAGCCTTTTATGTCCAAAAGAATGCTGAGATTGAGAGAGGAACCCCAAGATTAGTCATTAACTACAAACCCTTGAATAAAGTTTTAGAATGGATTCGGTATCCCATTCCCAACAAGAATGACCTTGTCCATAGGCTGAATGAAGCTGTTGTATTCTCCAAGTTTGATATGAAATCTGGGTTTTGGCAAATTCAGATTAATGAGAATGATAGGTACAAGACTGCTTTCACCACTCCTTTTGGACATTATGAGTGGAATGTTATGCCATTTGGTCTTAAAAATGCCCCAAGTGAGTTTCAAAATATCATGAATGATATCTTTAACTCCTTCAGTCATTTCACCATTGTTTATATCGATGATGTTCTTGTTTACTCTAGCTCCATTGACGAACACTGGAAACATTTGAATTCGTTTCTAGACACTATTAAAAGAAACGGTCTTGTTGTTTCAGCCAAGAAGGTTAAACTATTCCAAACCAAAGTTCGTTTTCTTGGCTATGATATCTCTGAAGGACAAATTCGTCCTATAGATAGAGCCATCCAATTTGCTGATAAATTTCCTGATGTTATCATTGACAAAACACAGCTCCAAAGATTTCTTGGGTCATTAAACTATGTTGCGGATTTTTACAAGGATATGAGGAAACAATGCAAACCTTTGTTTGATCGGTTAAAAAGTAATCCTCCTCCTTGGTCTGATGTTCATACTTCTCTTGTTAAACAAATCAAATCTCATGTTAAGACATTGCCTTGTCTTGGTATTCCTACTGTTGGTGCCTTCAAAATTGTTGAAACCGATGCCTCTGACGTTGGTTATGGTGGTATTCTAAAACAAAGAGTTTCTCCTGAGTCACCTGAACAAATTGTTCGTTTTTATTCTGGTATTTGGAATAATGCACAGTTAAATTATAGTACTATTAAAAAGGAAATTTTATCTATAGTACTATGTATTTCAAAATTTCAAAGTGATTTGTTAAACCAAAGGTTTCTGTTACGTATTGATTGCAAAAGTGCTAAATATGTTATTGAAAAAGATGTTGAAAATATTGCTTCAAAACATATTTTTGCCAGATGGCAAGCTATTTTGAGTGTTTTTGATTTTGATATTGAATATATTAAAGGATCTCAAAATGCTATCCCTGATTTCCTTACCCGTGAATTTCTGCAGTGTCCCAATGGCAAGTAGAAGGTCGAATGACAAGACACTTACCACTACTAATCCAATTGTTAAAAAAGAACCTGTTTCCTCCTTGGATATTGTTAACCGTTTTACTCCCCTAGGTACCATTCCCAAACCTAATTATTCTTCTGTTTTAGCTTCACAATATGATCCTTATGCTCTAACCACTGTTCACCAACCTGTTAAAACTATTTACCCTAATGCTTCCAATACTTCCCAGTACATTAGAAAACAATATATCCAAAACCTGTTCTCCGTAGAGCCAAATAGGGCCTCCATCACTAACCCTTTTAGGCTTGCTACCAGTTATTTTCCTCCAAATTTTCACTGGATTCCGGAACACAGCCAAAAGACTGTCCAATATTATTCTGAATTGCTTCGACATGAGAATTCAATTGTTATCAAAGCCATAACTGATAAGGCTAATAATAATAGGATTATTTATCACAGTGCTTATATTAAAAATATTATTTCAGAAGAAATGTGGGGCTCCAACCCTGCCGCCACAAGAAGATTGCCAAATTTCTCCGTTCCCTATTCATATCATGATTATGTTACTGCCTGGTTCAGATTCATGCTCCACCAAAATGAAAATATGTCTCATTCATGGTTTATTAATTTTGATAAAGAATTTGATTCTGAACTCCCTCTCTGGTTCATCCGTTGGTGGACCCAATTTGGTACAATTATTGAACTATTCCCTGTGCCATTGAAGGATTCTTTCCAAAATTTTACATTAAGGTTCAGAACTGATGATCATGGAGCTAAGTTCACTCCCCTGCTTCATTTCACTAAAAAATACAAGGTTCCCTGGATTCTAAAATGGCAGTATGTTAAAGATGGTGATGTTCTCACTCGCTGTTGTTATGTTAAATGGTGGGATAAGTTTGCCCACACCCAATCCATCATTTCCAATGTTGCCAGAGATTTCCCTTCCCCAAGTGTTTCCCCATTACGAATCACTACTCCTATGCAAAAAGCTGTAGTTGACGCACATGCTTCCTCATCCGCTAAAAGTGTTAAGCCACCTGCAAAGACTAAGAAGAAGAGTTCTCCTTTGGATGCAATCCGCAAAGACCCTGATGCTTTATATGCCCTGCTCACTAAAATGGTTAAAGAAGGCGAAGCTGCTGATTCAGATGATGAGCGATCCTCTCAAGCTTCTGTTTCAAAAGACCCTTACTACCCTTACAATCAGGAGTGGTTTGGTCATGATGACGAAGACGCTGAAGACTTAGCAAAAGATTGATTGACAGCTTGATTCCCCTATTTGTCTGGCCTGCATAATGGCCAAAAATGTTGCAATGATTACTTTCTGGTCAAATTCTACTATTGATTTCCACCACTGATGATAATGTTCTGAAAAGATGATTCTCCATGTTTCCCGTGACTTTCTGTCACACCAAGATCGCTTTCAGCAAAATCATTACTGTTAACTTTTACTTTTCACTGTTAACTTTCACTATTCACAAGTACTGTTTACTCAAAAATATTGCCTATTAAAGGGGGGATGTCCCTGGGGGTTTTTCAAGTCAAGTTCTACTTCTGATTTCTCTTCCCTTAGAACTAGCCTTCTTAGAGAGAGAACCCACTTGCTTCCACTACTACTATTGTTCTACTACTACCTTGTTCACCTTTGTTCACTACAAGCCTTGTAATCCTACAAACCTTGTAACTAGGACTAGTTCAAGCTTTGTAACTGTTAATCTGTAACTGTTGAGGTCTTGTATTCACTACTACTACTGTAAGTGTTTATCCTACTTTCAATAAGAAGTATTTTCAGTTCTATGTTCATTACTTTACTTATTGCTACCACCACCTTGGACGGATTACCGCCATACCGGATGGTTCTAAATTGCTTTCATTTATTTTGAACTATTGTTCTTATTTACTTTGAATTATTTTGATATATACTGCTTGGCTGGTTCTACCGCCTTATTATTGTTCTTACATTCAAGTTATTTACTTTCAACTTACGTACATTATTTCCATTTACAATATTACTGTGCTTCCACTCACACTCTTCAGCAGCGTGTCACCTTCTCCCTTTATGGTATCAGAGCCACTCTTTTCTGGCCGGTGGTAGTGTGGTTGTGTTCTTTGTCTCCTTGTCCGTGTCTACCCGAACGCTTGATATTCCGTTGTTGTGTTCCCTTCTTACCGTCGTTGGCGCCACCCTAGTCGTAAAGTGAATTCCTAGGACCTAGCTGTAAGGCCCGTTTGAGCCAAGAGAGGGCGTGTAGGGCATGAGAGGTATGAGGTTGGTTAGGGTATGTGTTACGAAATGCAACGGTTGTGAGAAAAACATGATAACTGAGTGTTAAACCTAGGTTAGTATGGATAAGTTGTGGAGATCCAACTCCTCTATCAGCTCCAGGACTAGTTGTCCTCCTGATATTGTAAATGAAGAAGATCACACTATTGATGATAATGAGTTGATCCCTGATTTTCGTAAATGGACTATTCCTAAAGTTGATACTAAAACTATTTATAAAACTAGTTTTGTTGAAAGTACTTTTCATTCTGCTTATAAAGCTAGAACTGTTGAACAAATTTTCTCTATTTCGAGAATTCATGAAAAATGTTGTTTATTCACTAAAAAGAATATTAATGACTTCCTTGCTGCTAAAAAATTCTATTATTTGCATATTGGTATGGTTCAAGTTGCTATTAAACCGCTTACCCGAAAGGGTATTAATGCTTCTGTTCTCATGTGTTTAAGAGATGCTAGATTTAAGATTTTTAAAGATAGCATTCTTGGTATGATCACTGCTTCTTTGTATGATGGTCCTGTTTATTTCAACTGTTATCCTGATCTTACTCTTGCTTTGGATGATCCTAATATTGTTAAAGCTTTAACTTTGAATATTGCTTCATCTGGCTATCACATGGAAGAGGGTAGTAAGCCTTTTGCTTTGATTTATCGCATTTATTACAAATTAATGGGTACTCAAATGAATCCTTGTGCTATAATGCCTAGAGAACCTTCAGGTAAAACCATGTTAATCCAATGCTCAACTCCTGATGCTAAAATCCAAGTTCCAAAAATGATTCAATGGCAAGATGTTAAACTTCCTAAGGATTGGTTGTTAGAACAAGAAACCCCTCCTGCTAAACCCATTTTTGATGAGCTTGATCTCACCCATATTCAACAATATCTTGATGGTACTGTTAAAATAAGTTTTCAAAACAATCCACCTTTGAGGATCAACGAAGGAAGACATTCCTTTGCTGGATCTGAAAGTATTTCAAAAAGAGACCACGAGATCAATGAATTTTTGAAAAAGAATTTGGAAACATCCTCTGATTTAAAGCTAAAAGGTATTTCAAGTGATAAATCCCAATTTAGCTCTGTTTACTATTCAACTAAACCTGAAACTTCCACTCCATTTGGTAAAACTGCTAATGAAAATGAGGAAGATACTGTTTCTGTTACTCCATCTGATTTTGATTCTCCTATTGAAACTCCTCCTGTTTACCAAAATCAATTAAGAGTTTTGACTGTTTTAAATGATGATTTTGAAATTGATTGGGATTCTTTATACAATGAGTTTATGCTTGCTTCAAACAAAACCAAGAGAAAATATTTCCAAAATAATTTTGCTCAGTCTGATAAAGACCGTGTTAAAAGAAAATGGTTGGAAATGATGAACCAATTGAAAAAACATATTTTGTTTTTTGATTTTCTTGAAAACCACTATGTTCCAAATAATGAGGTTTCAAAACAACATTTGAATGTAATAAAGAAATCAAATTTTGTTAAGATTGATAAAACCATTATTAGATCTAGTCATCCTCCTCTTGATTCTATTTTGATAACTACCAAGAAAGATGAAGTGACAAAAGAGGAAGTGAAGGCCTCTCCTTTCAAAATTGCTGATGATCAAACTCCTATTGTTAGCCTTATTGAACAAAACAATTTCACTAATCAATCTTTGCATATTATTGGTCAACAGCTTGACCGTATTGAAGAAAAATTTGTTGAAAAATCTGTTCCTGTTTCTGAAAAATCTGTTCCTGTTAAAACTGAGAAACCTTTGATTGATTTACCCAGTCAAAGAGAAAAAGTTATGTTTAAAACTTCTCAGTCCAAGACTCTTGAAATTGTTGACAAAATGCTTTCTAATTTAAAGATTAAAACTGAGGGTACTGGTACTTCTACAAGTGCTCCAATGAATCGAACTATTTCCAAAAAAGAAATTGTTTCTGAAGAAAATACAGATTCTGATACTGTTTCTTCTGTTTCTTCTGTTCCTGCAAAAAGAATCTTTAATGACGATTTCCCAGAAATTAAAAGATTTGTTGGGAACTCCAAACCCATGTCTTTTACAAAAAATTGGTATCCAAAACCTACTCCTCCTGACATGCAGTTTGAAGAAAGATCTTTTCAAACACAGTTTTCTGTCTCTGCTGATAAGCTCTATGAATGGAATATTGATGGTTTGTCTGAACAGGAAATCATTAATAAAATGAGTCACATGTCTATGGTTGGTATTGCTTATCAAAACAACCATGATCTTGATCAACCTGAAATTGTTAACTTGCTTCTTACTGGGTTTTCTGGTACTCTTCGTGGATGGTGGGATTCGTACATCACTGAAGAATCCAAAGAGTCTATTAAACATGCTGTTAAAAAGAATGAGGAAGGTTTGCCTATTTTTGATGAAAGTATTGGTCGTGGTATTCCTGATGGTGTCAATACCTTGATCTATACTATCCTCAAACATTTTGTTGGTACTCCATCCAATATTTCGTCTCGTGTTTCTGATTATCTGAATAATCTGAGTTGTCCAACTATGTCTGATTACAGATGGTATCAAGATGTTTTTACTTCCAGGGTGATGCTCCGGAAAGATTGCCATAAGCCTTATTGGAAAGAAAAGTTTATTGACGGTCTGCCCCCTATCTTTGCTCATAAGGTAAAACAAGAACTAATGGGTAAAAATGATTCTATTGATTATGATAATTTAACTTATGGTGATATTTTCAGTACTATTAAAAAACTTGGTATTAATATGTGCAATGATGAAAAATTGTTAAAACACCAATTAAAGAATAAAAGAAAAGCTAAATATGAAATGGGAAATTTCTGTGAACAATATGGTTTGCCTCTTATTGCTCCTTCTAAGCAAAAAAGTAAAAAACATGATAAAAGCTATAAAAAATACAAAAATAACTTTGTTAAACCCAATGATTTCTATGCTAAAAAGAAAAATGTTTCTAAAAAACATGTTAAACAGAGATCAAATAAAGGTAAATGTTTTAACTGTGGTAAACCTGGACACTTTAGTAAAGACTGTAAAGAAAAACCTGGTAAACTGAAAAACAAGTTCAACATGTTAAACATTGATGATAATGCGCAAGAAGAATTATTCAGAATCCTTGAATCAAACAACTCGTCTGATTCTTTGGAAGATGATTTCTCTTCTTCATCTGATTCTTCCTATCACTCTGCTGATGATTCTTCTGATTCTCCTAATATTAAAATTGGTTGTAGAGATTCTTGTTGCAATGTTATTAATGCTCTCACCAAGAGTGAAGAAGATGAAAAATTAATAATTCAACTAATAAACCAAATTCAAAACCCTGAACTCCAGAAAGAATATTTGGATAGGTTTAAGAAAAATTTGATAAGAGATGAAACTGGTAAAAAACCAAAATCTACTATAAGCTTTGAAGAAACTTTGGAAAGATTTAATAAAAAGAAATCTAAAGAACTAACTGTTAATGATCTCCAAAGTGAAATTCATATTATTAAACATGAGATAAACGAATTAAGACATGAATTTAAAAGCATGAAAAGTGATAACCATAATCTCAAACAAGAATTGACAATGCTAAAACTTGATAAAGATTTTAATAAGTCCAGTAACGAACAAAATGAGCACAGTGATGGAAATGAGCCCAGTCAACAGACTCTTCTTTCTGATAAAGGTACTCCTGATACTTTCATTAATCCCCAACTTGCTTTTGTTAATAAATTATTTCCTCCAAAATGGTTTACAAAGGTTAAAATTGCTGTTTCTCCTGATTATCATTTCACTGTTATTGCTATGATTGATTCTGGTGCAGATATGAACTGCATCCAAGAAGGATTAATTCCCTCAAAATACTTTGAGAAATCTACTGAAAGATTGGTTTCTGCTAATGGTTCTCAAATGAAAATTAAATATGAATTGAATAATGCTCAGGTGTGCCATGATAATGTTTGTTTCAAGATTCCTTCTGTTCTTGTCAAAAATATGACTGATAAAGTGATTCTTGGTCTGCCATTTATTAATGCTTTGTATCCCTTTCTTGTTGAACATGATGGAATTACTACTGATCCATTTGGACAGAAAGTAAAATTCAAATTTGCTTCAAAGTTTGAAATTGATATTGATAATCTGTCTTATAAGAAAGACTCTCCCATGAATGAACTTGTTCAAGAACTAATAATGAATTCTGATGATTTTAAAGGTAATTTTCATAACACCAAAATGTTAAAAACTATCTATTATCCTAACAATATTAATGGTTCTTTGCAGGAATCGGATAATGATGCGTGGATAAATACCACTAATAAGTGGAACAATAATAATATTCATATTTATACCACTAGTAAGTGGATTATTATGGAAAGGACAAACAAGGGAAAAGCTCCTGCACAGGACTATTCCCAAAACAAAGGGTTCCCAGCGGGACGACCTTTTAAAATGCATGAAGGCGCATCTTCTGGTGTAAAACCCAGTGGATCAACATCCCTTCAAGGAGATGTCCCAGCAGAGGTGACATACTCTAATGGTGATATATTAATTGCTTTACAGGAAGTTTTGTCAAAAAATCTACAATTCCACAATGGAACCTATTCAGAATTACCAGATTCTATTAAATATATTCTTGATAATCTCTATGCTGCTTTTACCGAAAACAACCGCTCCTTGTTTGAAAAAACCCTCCGAGCTCTCGAAATCCACCTTGTTAATCTTACTGCTCAAACTGAAGCTTATATAAGCTATGCTAACCTTATTTCAGAAAAAATCCTTACTCCAGAAAATACTCTTATTTCAGAAAATGAGGCTTTTAAAAGCCATCCTGTTGACCATCCAAATACTTCAATTGATCCTTACATTAGTCAACTCTTTGGCATAGAGGATATCCATTCAAAGGATAGAATGACTATAATGGGCACTGACTATGCCAGATTGAGTCTTAAGACCCAATCTATGGTAAGAAGTGCTTTTGCCAACTTGCCATCAGATATACAATCTCGTATTCTGAAAAGCAAGGTTATGTTTAGGTCTTTCGACCTATGGTTCAAATGTTTTAAAAGACTTGTCACAGCCACTATTCCTGATCCTGATGAATTAGATGAAGGTGATAATGTCTTCATTCAACTTGAATGGGAAGAACACTTTGGGAGTACTCTTAGAGTTTATGAAAAGAAACACCCATTTCCTGGCCTTTTGGTGAATTATGATGATGGTGCAATTTTTGCTGATGATTCAGATGATGATGATGACAGGGACCCTAACTGGCTTTCACAAATGTTTGAATATGGCTTTATCAGATCCATAAAATTAACAAGCCATTATCAGGCCAGCCAACTCCCACAGATTATTCAGGATGCTATTAAACAATTCAACAGTCCTTTTGCTTCCATCAGATGTTGGAGTACGCTGCCACAGTGGGAAAGAGATAACTGGATGAACGTCCAGCCTTCAAAACATCTCGTTCTCATTAATGGTCACACTCACCAAGGACCATGGTTTGAAGGAAATTCTCAATTATCTTTTGAAAATCCTCGTGGTCTTGCAGAATGTTGGAGAAATTATTTTAATAACCAGATTATTAATGTTGCCCAGAATTTATGGAAAAATTATCATTTCATGGGAAGCACCAGTAGAATTTCTGTCTTTGGTCCCAGACCATATTCCGACGCCATTGCTCATTTGCGAATTGCTGACCATTGTAATCCACGGAGTCTTCTTATCCCAGGTAAAACTCCAACGTTTGAGCCAATTTTATACTGCGGGTTCTGTAACCAGTATGCTATTTCCCATGAGCACCCATGTGGTTCTCCACAAAGTCCTTTTGATCCTTTTGATGGTTATCCCTCTGATGCTCCCTCTACTGATTGATGAGGTCACTACTGTTTTAAGACTGGTGCTACTTTATTTGTCTGGCTTGCACAACAGCCAAAATATTTTATTGTCCTTCATAAATATGCTGCGGAAAATCCGGAACCAATTCATGATACTCCGGATTTTGCGGAAGATTTTGATTCCACTATTTGTCTAGCCTGCACAACGGCCACTATTTTTCTAGCCTGCACAACGGCCAGATCTATTACAATATTCAAAATATTTTGGAAGGCATGAGGCCATGATGATTGTGAAGAAACAATGCTCTGACAAAGGCTTCCTTTGTACCTACACAAGATGCCACCTTTGGAGTCTTTTTAGAAAAGAATGGAGCATCTACGTACTTGGTGGTGGCATGCATGCTTCTCCTCTTGTCTTTTGCCATTATTCTCCTGACATGTTGGACCAAATAATTGTCAAAGGTTCAGAAGTTTTATTTCAAAAAGTGGAAAAATCACTATTCACAGATTACTGTTCACGGATTACTGTTCACAGATTACTGTTCACGGATTACTGTTCACGGATTACTGTTCACAAATCACTGTTTACTTTTACTGTTCATGACACTGTTCACTCCGAAATTTTGCCTATTTAAGGGGGGTTGTCCCTTAAATTTTGGGGGTTTTTCAAGTCAAGTTCTACTTCTGATTTCTCTTCCCTTAGAACTAGCCTTCTTAGAGAGAGAACCCACTTGCTTCCACTACTACTATTGTTCTACTACTACCTTGTTCACCTTTGTTCACTACAAGCCTTGTAATCCTACAAACCTTGTAACTAGGACTAGTTCAAGCTTTGTAACTATTAACTTGTACTGTTGAGATCTTGTATTCACTACTACTACTGTAAGTGTTTATTCTACTTTCAATAACAAGTATTTTCAGTTCTATGTTCATTACTTTATTTGTTGCTACCACCACCTTGGACGGATTACCGCCATACCGGATGGTTCTAAATTGCGTTCATTTATTTTGAACTATTGTTCTTATTTACTTTCAAACTTTTAATTATTTTGATATATACTGCTTGGCTGGTTCTACCGCCTTATTATTGTTCTTACATTCAAGTTATTTACTTTCAAGCTATTTATTTTCAAGTTCTTTACATTATTTCCATTTACAATATTACTGTGCTTCCACTCACACTCTTCAGCAGTGCGTCCCCTTCCCCCTTTATGGTAACCAACCTCATACCTCTCATGCCCTACACGCCCTCTCTTGGCTCAAACGGGCCTTACAGCTAGGTCCTAGGAATTCACTTTACGACTAGGGTGGCGCCAACGACGGTAAGAAGGGAACACAACAACGGAATATCAAGCGTTCGGGTAGACACGGACAAGAAGACAAAGAACACAACCACACTACCACCGGCCAGAAAAGAGTGGCTCTGATACCATAAAGGGGGAAGGTGACACGCTGCTGAAGAGTGTGAGTGGAAGCACAGTAATATTGTAAATGGAAATAATGTACGTAAATAGCTTGAAAGTAAATAACTTGAATGTAAGAACAATAATAAGGCGGTAGAACCAGCCAAGCAGTATATATCAAAATAATTCAAAGTAAATAAGAACAATAGTTCAAAATAAATGAAAGCAATTTAGAACCATCCGGTATGGCGGTAATCCGTCCAAGGTGGTGGTAGCAACAAGTAAAGTAATGAACATAGAACTGAAAATACTTCTTATTGAAAGTAGGATAAACACTTACAGTAGTAGTAGTGAATACAAGACCTCAACAGTTACAGATTAACAGTTACAAAGCTTGAACTAGTCCTAGTTACAAGGTTTGTAGGATTACAAGGCTTGTAGTGAACAAAGGTGAACAAGGTAGTAGTAGAACAATAGTAGTAGTGGAAGCAAGTGGGTTCTCTCTCTAAGAAGGCTAGTTCTAAGGGAAGAGAAATCAGAAGTAGAACTTGACTTGAAAAACCCCCAGGGACATCCCCCCTTTAATAGGCAATATTTTTGAGTAAACAGTACTTGTGAATAGTGAAAGTTAACAGTGAAAAGTAAAAGTTAACAGTAATGATTTTGCTGAAAGCGATCTTGGTGTGACAGAAAGTCACGGGAAACATGGAGAATCATCTTTTCAGAACATTATCATCAGTGGTGGAAATCAATAGTAGAATTTGACCAGAAAGTAATCATTGCAACATTTTTGGCCATTATGCAGGCCAGACAAATAGGGGAATCAAGCTGTCAATCAATCTTTTGCTAAGTCTTCAGCGTCTTCGTCATCATGACCAAACCACTCCTGATTGTAAGGGTAGTAAGGGTCTTTTGAAACAGAAGCTTGAGAGGATCGCTCATCATCTGAATCAGCAGCTTCGCCTTCTTTAACCATTTTAGTGAGCAGGGCATATAAAGCATCAGGGTCTTTGCGGATTGCATCCAAAGGAGAACTCTTCTTCTTAGTCTTTGCAGGTGGCTTAACACTTTTAGCGGATGAGGAAGCATGTGCGTCAACTACAGCTTTTTGCATAGGAGTAGTGATTCGTAATGGGGAAACACTTGGGGAAGGGAAATCTCTGGCAACATTGGAAATGATGGATTGGGTGTGGGCAAACTTATCCCACCATTTAACATAACAACAGCGAGTGAGAACATCACCATCTTTAACATACTGCCATTTTAGAATCCAGGGAACCTTGTATTTTTTAGTGAAATGAAGCAGGGGAGTGAACTTAGCTCCATGATCATCAGTTCTGAACCTTAATGTAAAATTTTGGAAAGAATCCTTCAATGGCACAGGGAATAGTTCAATAATTGTACCAAATTGGGTCCACCAACGGATGAACCAGAGAGGGAGTTCAGAATCAAATTCTTTATCAAAATTAATAAACCATGAATGAGACATATTTTCATTTTGGTGGAGCATGAATCTGAACCAGGCAGTAACATAATCATGATATGAATAGGGAACGGAGAAATTTGGCAATCTTCTTGTGGCGGCAGGGTTGGAGCCCCACATTTCTTCTGAAATAATATTTTTAATATAAGCACTGTGATAAATAATCCTATTATTATTAGCCTTATCAGTTATGGCTTTGATAACAATTGAATTCTCATGTCGAAGCAATTCAGAATAATATTGGACAGTCTTTTGGCTGTGTTCCGGAATCCAGTGAAAATTTGGAGGAAAATAACTGGTAGCAAGCCTAAAAGGGTTAGTGATGGAGGCCCTATTTGGCTCTACGGAGAACAGGTTTTGGATATATTGTTTTCTAATGTACTGGGAAGTATTGGAAGCATTAGGGTAAATAGTTTTAACAGGTTGGTGAACAGTGGTTAGAGCATAAGGATCATATTGTGAAGCTAAAACAGAAGAATAATTAGGTTTGGGAATGGTACCTAGGGGAGTAAAACGGTTAACAATATCCAAGGAGGAAACAGGTTCTTTTTTAACAATTGGATTAGTAGTGGTAAGTGTCTTGTCATTCGACCTTCTACTTGCCATTGGGACACTGCAGAAATTCACGGGTAAGGAAATCAGGGATAGCATTTTGAGATCCTTTAATATATTCAATATCAAAATCAAAAACACTCAAAATAGCTTGCCATCTGGCAAAAATATGTTTTGAAGCAATATTTTCAACATCTTTTTCAATAACATATTTAGCACTTTTGCAATCAATACGTAACAGAAACCTTTGGTTTAACAAATCACTTTGAAATTTTGAAATACATAGTACTATAGATAAAATTTCCTTTTTAATAGTACTATAATTTAACTGTGCATTATTCCAAATACCAGAATAAAAACGAACAATTTGTTCAGGTGACTCAGGAGAAACTCTTTGTTTTAGAATACCACCATAACCAACGTCAGAGGCATCGGTTTCAACAATTTTGAAGGCACCAACAGTAGGAATACCAAGACAAGGCAATGTCTTAACATGAGATTTGATTTGTTTAACAAGAGAAGTATGAACATCAGACCAAGGAGGAGGATTACTTTTTAACCGATCAAACAAAGGTTTGCATTGTTTCCTCATATCCTTGTAAAAATCCGCAACATAGTTTAATGACCCAAGAAATCTTTGGAGCTGTGTTTTGTCAATGATAACATCAGGAAATTTATCAGCAAATTGGATGGCTCTATCTATAGGACGAATTTGTCCTTCAGAGATATCATAGCCAAGAAAACGAACTTTGGTTTGGAATAGTTTAACCTTCTTGGCTGAAACAACAAGACCGTTTCTTTTAATAGTGTCTAGAAACGAATTCAAATGTTTCCAGTGTTCGTCAATGGAGCTAGAGTAAACAAGAACATCATCGATATAAACAATGGTGAAATGACTGAAGGAGTTAAAGATATCATTCATGATATTTTGAAACTCACTTGGGGCATTTTTAAGACCAAATGGCATAACATTCCACTCATAATGTCCAAAAGGAGTGGTGAAAGCAGTCTTGTACCTATCATTCTCATTAATCTGAATTTGCCAAAACCCAGATTTCATATCAAACTTGGAGAATACAACAGCTTCATTCAGCCTATGGACAAGGTCATTCTTGTTGGGAATGGGATACCGAATCCATTCTAAAACTTTATTCAAGGGTTTGTAGTTAATGACTAATCTTGGGGTTCCTCTCTCAATCTCAGCATTCTTTTGGACATAAAAGGCTGAACAAGACCAGGGAGACTTGCTATTCCTAATCAACTTTTTCTGCAACAAATCCTGGATTTCTTTTTTGCAAAATTCAACAGTTTCAACATTCATTTGGATAGGACGAGCTTTAGTGGGAATATTTTTCTCATCAAAATCTTTGACATATGGCAAATCAACAATATGTTTCTTCCTATGCCAGAAAGCATTAGGAACATCAGAGCAAACATCATCAATCAACATTTTTTGAAAATTATCAATTTTGGATTGTAACAATTTATCAGAAATTTGTTCGGCAATTTTCTTGTATCTAACTTCTTGCTGAAGAAATTGAAGATGTTTAATTTTAGCATGAATCATGTTTGAAGCAGTATTAGTATCAATGTTAAATTTCGAAGCAAATTTGAACTTTACTTTTTGTCCAAAAGGATCAGTAGTAATTCCATCATGTTCAACAAGAAAAGGATATAAAGCATTTATAAAAGGCAAACCAAGAATCACTTTATCAGTCATATTTTTAACAAGAACAGAAGGAATCTTGAAACAAACATTAGCATGGCATACATGAGCATTATTCAATTCATACTTTATTTTCATCTGAGAACCATTAGCAGAAACCAATCTTTCAGTAGATTTTTCAAAGTATTTTGAAGGAATCAGTCCTTCTTGGATACAGTTCATATCCGCCCCTGAATCTATCATAGCAATAACAGTGAAATGATAATCAGGAGAAACAACAATTTTAACTTTTGTAAACCATTTTGGAAGAATTATTTTATTAACAAGAGCAAGTTGAGAAATAGTGACATCATCAGGAATACCTTTACTAGAAAGAAGAGCTTGTTGACAGGATTCATCTCCATCTTTATGCTCAAGTCCTTGTTTAAGATTATCTTTATCACTTTTAATATCTTTAAAATCATGTTTTAATTCACTTATCTCTTGTTTAACAATATTAATTTCATGTTGTAAATCATTAACAGTTAGTTCTTTAGATTTCTTTTTATTAAATTTTTCCAAAGTTTTATCCTCTTTACCCTTGGTGAGAACATTGGTTTTAAGAACATTGCAGCAAGAACTTCTACTACCAATTCTAATATCAGAAAAGCTATCAATATTTAGTATGTTGAATTTGTCTTTTAAATCACTAGGTTTTCTTTTACGATTTTTATTAAAATATCCAAATTTTCCACAGTTAATACGTCTCTTCTTAGCATAGAAATAATTAGGCTTAACAAAGTCATATCTGTATTTTAATTGGTGTTTTATCAATTTTTTATTATTACACCTATTGGTACTAAGTTTTTTAATAGTATTGAAAATATCTTCATAGGTTAAATTATCATAATCAATAGAATCCATAAAGGGGGAAGGTGACACGCTGCTGAAGAGTGTGAGTGGAAGCACAGTAATATTGTAAATGGAAATAATGTACGTAAGTTGAAAGTAAATAACTTGAAAATGAATAACTTGAATGTAAGAACAATAATAAGGCGGTAGAACCAGCCAAGCAGTATATATCAAAATAATTCAAAGTAAATAAGAACAATAGTTCAAAATAAATGAAAGCAATTTAGAACCATCCGGTATGGCGGTAATCCGTCCAAGGTGGTGGTAGCAATAAGTAAAGTAATGAACATAGAACTGAAAATACTTCTTATTGAAAGTAGGATAAACACTTACAGTAGTAGTAGTGAATACAAGATCTCAACAGTTACAGATTAACAGTTACAAAGCTTGAACTAGTCCTAGTTACAAGGTTTGTAGGATTACAAGGCTTGTAGTGAACAAAGGTGAACAAGGTAGTAGTAGAACAATAGTAGTAGTGGAAGCAAGTGGGTTCTCTCTCTAAGAAGGCTAGTTCTAAGGGAAGAGAAATCAGAAGTAGAACTTGACTTGAAAAACCCCCAAAATTTAAGGGACAACCCCCCTTAAATAGGCAAAATTTCGGAGTGAACAGTGTCATGAACAGTAAAAGTAAACAGTGATTTGTGAACAGTAATCCGTGAACAGTAATCCGTGAACAGTAATCTGTGAACAGTAATCCGTGAACAGTAATCTGTGAATAGTGATTTTTCCACTTTTTGAAATAAAACTTCTGAACCTTTGACAATTATTTGGTCCAACATGTCAGGAGAATAATGGCAAAAGACAAGAGGAGAAGCATGCATGCCACCACCAAGTACGTAGATGCTCCATTCTTTTCTAAAAAGACTCCAAAGGTGGCATCTTGTGTAGGTACAAAGGAAGCCTTTGTCAGAGCATTGTTTCTTCACAATCATCATGGCCTCATGCCTTCCAAAATATTTTGAATATTGTAATAGATCTGGCCGTTGTGCAGGCTAGAAAAATAGTGGCCGTTGTGCAGGCTAGACAAATAGTGGAATCAAAATCTTCCGCAAAATCCGGAGTATCATGAATTGGTTCCGGATTTTCCGCAGCATATTTATGAAGGACAATAAAATATTTTGGCTGTTGTGCAAGCCAGACAAATAAAGTAGCACCAGTCTTAAAACAGTAGTGACCTCATCAATCAGTAGAGGGAGCATCAGAGGGATAACCATCAAAAGGATCAAAAGGACTTTGTGGAGAACCACATGGGTGCTCATGGGAAATAGCATACTGGTTACAGAACCCGCAGTATAAAATTGGCTCAAACGTTGGAGTTTTACCTGGGATAAGAAGACTCCGTGGATTACAATGGTCAGCAATTCGCAAATGAGCAATGGCGTCGGAATATGGTCTGGGACCAAAGACAGAAATTCTACTGGTGCTTCCCATGAAATGATAATTTTTCCATAAATTCTGGGCAACATTAATAATCTGGTTATTAAAATAATTTCTCCAACATTCTGCAAGACCACGAGGATTTTCAAAAGATAATTGAGAATTTCCTTCAAACCATGGTCCTTGGTGAGTGTGACCATTAATGAGAACGAGATGTTTTGAAGGCTGGACGTTCATCCAGTTATCTCTTTCCCACTGTGGCAGCGTACTCCAACATCTGATGGAAGCAAAAGGACTGTTGAATTGTTTAATAGCATCCTGAATAATCTGTGGGAGTTGGCTGGCCTGATAATGGCTTGTTAATTTTATGGATCTGATAAAGCCATATTCAAACATTTGTGAAAGCCAGTTAGGGTCCCTGTCATCATCATCATCTGAATCATCAGCAAAAATTGCACCATCATCATAATTCACCAAAAGGCCAGGAAATGGGTGTTTCTTTTCATAAACTCTAAGAGTACTCCCAAAGTGTTCTTCCCATTCAAGTTGAATGAAGACATTATCACCTTCATCTAATTCATCAGGATCAGGAATAGTGGCTGTGACAAGTCTTTTAAAACATTTGAACCATAGGTCGAAAGACCTAAACATAACCTTGCTTTTCAGAATACGAGATTGTATATCTGATGGCAAGTTGGCAAAAGCACTTCTTACCATAGATTGGGTCTTAAGACTCAATCTGGCATAGTCAGTGCCCATTATAGTCATTCTATCCTTTGAATGGATATCCTCTATGCCAAAGAGTTGACTAATGTAAGGATCAATTGAAGTATTTGGATGGTCAACAGGATGGCTTTTAAAAGCCTCATTTTCTGAAATAAGAGTATTTTCTGGAGTAAGGATTTTTTCTGAAATAAGGTTAGCATAGCTTATATAAGCTTCAGTTTGAGCAGTAAGATTAACAAGGTGGATTTCGAGAGCTCGGAGGGTTTTTTCAAACAAGGAGCGGTTGTTTTCGGTAAAAGCAGCATAGAGATTATCAAGAATATATTTAATAGAATCTGGTAATTCTGAATAGGTTCCATTGTGGAATTGTAGATTTTTTGACAAAACTTCCTGTAAAGCAATTAATATATCACCATTAGAGTATGTCACCTCTGCTGGGACATCTCCTTGAAGGGATGTTGATCCACTGGGTTTTACACCAGAAGATGCGCCTTCATGCATTTTAAAAGGTCGTCCCGCTGGGAACCCTTTGTTTTGGGAATAGTCCTGTGCAGGAGCTTTTCCCTTGTTTGTCCTTTCCATAATAATCCACTTACTAGTGGTATAAATATGAATATTATTATTGTTCCACTTACTATTGTTCTACTACTACCTTGTTCACCTTTGTTCAAGCCTTGTAATCCTACAAACCTTGTAACTAGGACTAGTTCAAGCTTTGTAACTGTTAATCTGTAACTGTTGAGGTCTTGTATTCACTACTACTACTGTAAGTGTTTATCCTACTTTCAATAAGAAGTATTTTCAGTTCTATGTTCATTACTTTACTTATTGCTACCACCACCTTGGACGGATTACCGCCATACCGGATGGTTCTAAATTGCTTTCATTTATTTTGAACTATTGTTCTTATTTACTTTGAATTATTTTGATATATACTGTTTGGCTGGTTCTACCGCCTTATTATTGTTCTTACATTCAAGTTATTTCTTTCAAGTTATTTACTTTCAAAGTTACGTTCTTTATTTCCATTTACACTATTACTGTGCTTCCGTCTCCTTCTCTTCAGCAGTGCGTCCCCTTCCCCCTTTAAATTGCCTATAACTCGATTTCATGGATATCAATTTATAAAACGTCATTATATGTTCTTAAAATGTCACTATAGGTCCTTAAAAACGTCACTATAGGGCTCCATAATTTTTTTTTTTAACTCGATTTTGAGAAACTCGATTTTCAAAAGAGGGGTATTTCCCTATCTAGTTTGGGAAGAAATGGCAAAAGGCTAATTACTTTGCCCAAAAAAGGCAGAAGCCCATTTTGTCCATTAATTTAGAAT
The DNA here is from genome assembly GCF_001633185.2 of Quercus lobata. NCBI lineage: Eukaryota > Viridiplantae > Streptophyta > Magnoliopsida > Fagales > Fagaceae > Quercus > Quercus lobata. The sequence goes on along the minus strand of NC_044915.1, from coordinate 13,791,959 downwards.
CATCTACTTCTGTATCTTATGAGATAATTTTATGGAACTTGCCTATCATAACATGTGAGTGACATCCCATACATATGGGTTCCACATGTTGTGTAGATTAATAATAGAGAGTTGGGATTTATTATTTATAATAAAATAAAATAAAATAAAAGCTGTCTCCATTTTTCTACTCTATAAAACAAGAAAATATCAATTTATTATCTAATGCTCTCCACATTTTTCTATCCTCGCTCAATACGCACACCAAAATCATGATTTGGGTCTCTTATAATAATCTTATATTTACGAATTTTGAAAGTCAATTAGTCAAATAGATTTAGATCCCACTTCTAATTGTAAAATTAATAGATTCTTAAATTCTTTTTTTTTTTTTTATGATTTTACTGATCTCAAAATTCTTAGATTTGAAGTGTTTTTCATTTGAGTCTATATTTATAGAGGATTTGCAATTCTCAAAAATTATTATTTTTGAATTGTTTTTCATATGAATATAATATTTTATTTTATTTTATAGAGAATTTGAAGTTACAAAGACTATTAAATGTTCTAGAATTTTCTCAACAAAAAATAAAAATAAAAAATGTTCCCGACTTTAATGTGCACCCAAAATTAGTGGGAAGAGACTCAGTGGCTATATTCGCTGATATTGGTGGTAATTTAGTGTAGTTTAGACAACTCTAACTTAAGCTGCATTTCCAGAATTCATAACTAAATAATATAAAACTAACCAGTCTTAGCATTTCATAGACTTCTGACATTAAAATTTTAATCTTTCTCTATCTGTTAGATAATATACTAGCTGTGGTTATTAAAATCTTATGATCCACAACTTTATCCTACGATTTGACTTCGGAACTCAGTACATAGCCCTGAAAGCATAATTTAAGTTTCTACATGCCACAACATAGGTTATCAAGAATAAAACTAACAAACATATAAAAGATCCGATCTAACATAGTCCGTCTGGCAAATCAAGTCAAAGTCAAGCTTCATAATTTCTCTTTGGAATATTTTCCAAGCAAGCTGGATTGGTCAGTTTGAACTATTTTCTCCCATTGCTTTATTTTGATTTGATACTTTTTTTTTTTCCAACTATTTGAAAATGGACCTTTACAATATTGTCTAAAAGAAAAAGTATGGGTACTTTAAAAAAGTGTGGTTTTAAAATATTTTCTTAAATAGACACTCTGAAGGTCGTTAGAGCACTCAAAGTCAGTGCTCTAAAACCAATTGAATGCTAAAATAGAGAATGCTTTAAAACCCATTAAAAGCTAAAATCATAATTATTAAACCTAGACTGACCCATTGGAAACCCGGTGACCCAGTTCTTAAACTGGCCCGAATGATTAGTTTACAAAATGATGCAAAGTTTTCTCATACTTGGACCCCAACGTAAATTTCCCTGGTTCACGCCCTATAAAATTAAGCAAATTCTTAGTGATTGCTCGCCAATTGCTCATCTTTGAGTTGAGAAACCCGAATAACGAACTTAACGTCCAAAATTCCAAATGGCCATAACAACTATCTTCCTCTCCTTCCTTCTCCTCCTTTTCGGACATGTGAACTCTGAGTCTCAGCTATATGACAAAGAGCAAACAGTCCTCCTGAAACTAAAGCAACATTGGCAAAACCCACCATCTCTAAGCCACTGGCAAAATCCACCATCTCTAAGCCACTTAAACTCCTCCCACCATTGTAATTGGCCAGAGATCACCTGCACCAACGGCTCAATCACCCAACTACTTCTTCAAAACAAGAACATCAACCAAACAGTCCCACCCTTCATCTGTGACCTCAAGAACCTCACAGTCATTGACCTTTCATGGAACTTCATTTCTCAAGAGTTTCCTAAAGCTCTCTACAACTGTTCCAAGCTTGAAGAGCTTGACCTCTCGCAGAATTACTTCAATGGCACAATCCCCGTTGACATTCACCGCTTGTCTCACCTGCGCCGCCTCAACCTTGGAGCCAACAACTTCTATGGTAACATTCCAGTATCTGTTGGACAGTTAACGGAGCTAAGGACGCTTCAGCTTTTCCAGTGTGCGTTTAACGGTTCTTTCCCGTCAGATATCGGCTACTTGTTCAAACTTGAGACACTGCAGTTGGACTATAATGTAAACATGACAGCAGCAGAGTTGCCTTCGAGTTTCACGGAGTTGAAGAAGCTTAAGGTTTTATGGATTACTGCGTCTAATTTGAATGGGGAAATCCCATACACGATTGGAGAAATGGAGGCTTTGGTGCATTTGGATTTGTCAATAAACAATCTGACTGGGAAAATTCCGAGCAGTTTGTTTATGCCAAAGAATTTAAGTATTGTGTATCTTTACAGAAACCAATTGTCTGGGGAGATTCCTCAGGTGGTTGAAGCATTAAACATTGATGTTATTGACCTCTCGGATAATAAATTGACAGGAAGCATACCTGATGATTTTGGCAGACTCAGAAACATGACAGGTCTGAGTTTGTTTTTGAATCAGTTATCTGGAAAAATTCCAGACAGTATTGGCCGTCTTCCAAGTCTGATGTTCCTTAAAGTGTTTAGCAACAATTTATCAGGGACTCTGCCTCCGGACTTTGGGCGGTATTCTATGCTTGTAGAGTTAAAGGTTGCAGACAATAAGCTTGAAGGCAAGTTACCAGAACACTTGTGTGATAATGAAAGGTTGGTGGGTGTGGTAGCTTATAACAACAACCTCACTGGAGAATTGCCTAAGTCGCTTGGCAATTGCAATGGTTTGAAAATTGTGACTGTTTACAATAATAGGCTTTTTGGGGGTATTCCTAGTGGCCTATGGACATCGTTGAATTTGAGCGTCTTGATTTTAAGCCACAATTCGTTTACAGGTGAGCTACCGCAAAGAGTGGCAAGGAATCTCTCAAGATTGGAAATAAATAACATCTTTTCTGGTACGATTCCAGCTGGAGTGTCTTCCTGGAGGGATTTGGTGGTATTTGTGGCGAGTAATAACCTCTTTACTGGCATAATTCCTCAAGAATTAACATCTCTTCCTTATTTAACAACTCTTTTTCTTGATCAAAATCGACTCTTGGGCCCCCTTCCACAAGATATTATATCATGGAAAACGTTAAATGCTCTAAACCTTCGCCGAAATAAAATCTATGGACTTATTCCTCGGGAATTAAGCAATTTGGCCGGTCTTACTGAGTTGGACTTGTCAGAAAACCAATTTTCTGGTCCAATCCCACCACAACTTGGCCTCCTGAGACTCACTTTGCTCAATCTCTCTTGCAATTTTTTGTCTGGGAGGATCCCGATACAATTCGAAAATGATGCATATGCCAGTAGCTTCTTCAACAATTTAGCACTTTGTGCGAGTAAGCCAACTTTGAATATTAGAAAATGTGACTCAGAGGTAGAGCCCCAAAAATCGAGCAAACATCCATCCCAATGTCTTGTTTTAATAATATGTATGGTGGCAGCTGCTCTATTGGGTTTGTTAGTTTCACTATTCGTGGTCAGATTTCATCGTAAGAGAAAGCATGGATTAGATTCCACATCCACATAGAAGCTTACCTCATTCCAAGGCTTTATTTCACACAAAAATGAGACATCTTCAAACTATGTGATGCCAATTACGGTCCAACTAGAAAATGGATCAGACTTATCAGAAAATAAATGATTAAAATAAATATGGATCATTTCACTTCGATTTTTTTTTTTTTTTTTTTTTTTTTGGATGAAGATGAGAAACAGAAAATTAATATGTCCCAAAGTCTTCCTTGAGATCTTAAGAATGGCCCACGTGTCGCCACAGAATCTCCACGTGGGAACTGTCTACGTGCTTCTTCATTATTGGATGCTTCCGTCATATTCTTCTTGCGCTAGAGATTCACACCCACCTAATTATACTACCTACTATTAGCTATTAAGAATCATACATACCCACATATTTCATCTCTCTTTTTAAATGAAACAAATAGGGAGGATTGCAAATGAGAAATAATATCAAGATGGTTTTTCTCCACTGTGTTTTTGAGTTCAAATCTTCTATCCCACTTTTCTTGCTTCACTCTATACTCCACCAATAAAAACTTACCACATATTCACCTAACTAATTAAATACTATCATTATTGACTTATTAATACTTATTGTCACCTAACCAATTAGTTATTCACCTAACTAATTAAATACTACCATCAGCAAAACAGAGAATGAGTAGCCTTTGACAGACCTGAAGTAGCCCTTTGTCGACCACTTTCTTCTTCTTTTGTTTTCACTTGGCTTTTTCCTCTTTTAATTCTATTTCCCAAATGGATTTTCATGGACTGAATAATCTTCACTTCATGATTTTTGCTTCACTTTATGACTTTTGCTAGTCTTCAATAGTCATCATATTATAATGTTGAGAAAGATTGTCACCATGTTCACACTTAAACGTGGACAATTATCCCCTATATTCTTTTTCGTACGAGACTTTTGAAATAATTGTGATTGGGTCATGGCTTTTTCGATGAAGGTTTGGTATTGAATTATTGATCACTTGGACTGAACAATTGATTTTGAAGCTGCATTATTAGATCAGTGAATCTAAGGCAATGTTTGGTATCTCCAACAAAAATAACTTTTGTAGCTTTCACCTATTTCATCTCTCTTTTTAAATGAAATTTAGAAATAATATCTCTGCATAGTTTTCACGTCAAATCTTAAGCGGTAATCAAATCATAAACGGTAAGTTGTTATTAGTTCTAATTTAAATACAAAATTAATTTATTTTTTTATACACCTGTAATAACCAATAACAACCTTCTACTTAGACATTATTGTGAAAGTGTTGTGGACATAATATTTCCTATATTTATTGTTCGAGCAAATTATACTTTTGTACTATAATCTTTGACCATGATTACACTTAATCTTCAAATTATCAAAATATCAAATTGACCTCCAAAATTGTAAGGTGGTTTCAAATGTTGTTTATTTTGGTTTTTGTTAAGTATGACAAAAGATCTTATGGCAAGATGGATAAATTAGTATTTTTAATGTTAAATTCTATTAGATTTAACACTAACACAAACAGTAAGTGTACATTATATAAATATTTTAAAATTGAGGATCAATTATGCGTTTCAATAGTTTAAAGATTAATGTAGTTAAGGTGAATGGTTACTATGGAAAATTAATTTTGTATTGTTTTTCTTCAACTAAATTAAAGAGTTTGGGTTTTCCTCCCATATAAAAAGAAAAAATAATGCTACATCTATAACATTTTATCTATACTATTTATAAGAGGATTTCCCTCTTTGGATTGGACTTTTATATAGTTCAAAAATACCTCTCAATCTTACCATAACAGGAAAAACATTTGAGGACAAACCAGTTAAAATATATATTTAACTCCACTTAAAATATCTTCAAAACAAACTTATCCAAAATTTTATTTTTGAAAAAAAATTATTCCAGTAAACCCAAAAAAATAACGATTATTTCCGATAACAATTTCTTGCATAAAATTTATTGCGCCAGTAGATCATTATTCTAGAAAGGCAATGGTGTTCCATCCAAAAAATAGAAATGGGCGAGCAAAGGCAACATCCACGTCAGCATACACGTGTCAAATAAATGAGGAGTTGTATAGTATACGTATTAGGTAGAGTGTATATACAGAATGGTGGTTGTAGAGGTGGGGCGTGGAGAATCGTGTTGGCCATTTATTATATTCAATGCCACCTCGTCCGTGTGTGTGTTCATTATATTTAGGGTATGTTTGGATAGAACTTATTTTGCTGAAACTGAAAACTAAAAACACTGTAACAAAATAATTTTTAAATGTGTGAATAGTGCTGTGAGACCCATTTTTAATGAAAAAATTACTGAAAAGTGAAGTTTTTGGGACCCATGAACAGTGCACGAGTGCACTGTTGACTTGGTCAACAACTACGACTGAAGCCAAAAAAAAAAAAAAATGGAAGGAAAACACGCAAAACGTAAACGTGCTGCGTATCCAAACCGCACTTTAAACTTGAGTTTTGGTAACGAGTACCCTTAGGGCACTCATTAATAATCCATTTTAGGAAAGTTTTGATACCACTTTTATGGGAAATAAAAAAAACTGTCAAAATATTAATTACTTTTTTTTCATTTCTCATAAAAACTTTCTTTAAATGGATTATTAACCAGTACCCTAAAGGCACTCGTTAGCATTTCCCTTTAAACTTTTGGCATAGATCCAATCCAATACTTAGTCATCTCTTGAAGTCGGATCCATGCCAATTGAAGGACTATCAGCAAAATACTCTTGGTGCTTCACATTAACGCCATGCTGCTTATTAACAACTAATGGATTACTTACACACAAAAAAGGGTAACTAATGGATCAGATTCTAATTATATATGATGATGACTAAGATGCTAATAATAATAGCAAAATCAGTATGTACTTCAAAAGCAAGGGAAAGAATTATAGGACATCTAAATCAGCGATAATGACATCTAGAACACTTCTAAACTACAAGTCCAACAAAGCGACATAACTGGCATTCATTTATTTCTAGTATCACCTTTAAATAAATGGATCCAAAGCTATTGAAAAATTATATTCCATATGCTCTAAAAAAAATTGGAAATAAAAAATGCTTCTATTCATATCAGAGTATATAACATCATGATCTTACATCTGTGTATCTAATGTGGGTTATGCTTCCATGGGTGTTTACCTACAACACTACCCCAATAAAATATGTCCATTGTCATATAAAATCTGTTAGCTGTTAGTAGTATAGGTTCTAATTAAGAAAAATAAAACATTTTACTGAATGCATTGGATTACTAAGAAATGACAACTGGTCACAGAACAGTTCCATGGGATATGGTTTATGAAAGAATAGATGGACCCAAGTCAGACTTTGCTGTGATGGCAAATATTCTCTTACCCACCAAACGAAGAGTCACAGGTTTGAGTCCAAAAATCAACCTCTCCAAAGTTGAGAGTCAGTCCACTTATCAATCACCTTTCTCAAAACCCAAAATTAGGAACCTTGTATAAGATGGCCTATTAGGGCCCATTTGGTATATGTGTTTAAATATATGTTTTCAGTTTTTAAACAATATTACATGTATTTTCACAAACTTTTTCACCCACACATATTTACAAAAAATACAAAAAACCTTATTAGAACAACATTACCAAATGGACCCTTAATTTCCAAAAGTTTGGAATAACTATGCTTTCTAACACGTCATATATATATATATATATATATTGCCTTTTTTATTTATTTATTATTTATTTCTCACTATAAGTTTTTGTTCCATCGTAAAACTATCCTTTCGATGGTGGATCAGGTCCCCCACAACAATCAAATAGTAATTTTTAAGTATGTTTTTGCTGCAATCTTTGTTCATTCATTGTAATGAAAGCATTTTAAAAGAATGATTTGGGTTTGGTTTTTGGTCTTTTATATATATATATATATATATATATATAAGTTTTATTGATAAGTACAAATTTTTCTGTTGATAAAATTTATAGATAGATTTAAGTTTGGAAATGATTATATATAAGATATTATTTTAAATTCATAATGCAAGTGTTTGTTGAGAATGTGTACGTGTGTTTGTTTCTCTAAAATAAAGGGTAATTGTTTTACATTATTTTAAAAAGTGTATTATGTATAGTATAACTTAGCATACGTTTCCTAAAAAATTACTATAACTTTTTAATAAAGTTTGTAATGTTCCTTTATTTTAAAAAATGTTTGTTGAGAAAAAAAAAATCTTCAAATTTCAATTCTTTTATTATTAAAATTCATATAATACAGTTTGTGCTGCTAATAACTAATAAGTCTTCTTCAAATTCCTTTATTACTATTTTGGTTCATCACAAAGTGAGATTTCTTTGTGACAAAATGGGCCGGTCCAAATTGCCAAGATTTTCTAGGCAATGACACTACTTTGACATAAGTGCTTCCACAAAATGTATATATATTATGTCCCATCGTTTGAAGGAAGAAAAGAAAAGTAATCAATCAACAAAGAAAATTAGCCCTTGGTGCTACTTTTTTATATTTTTCCCAGATTTTTTTTTTTTAATTGTTGAGATTTTGATTAGAATAGGGGGAAAAAATCTTTACAAGAAAGGAAAATTGCATGAGAAGATTGGACAATGATAGGCTATTACATAAAACATTACTAAGTTTAAGTCCATTCCACTCCAAACATTCAAAATGATTTGAAAATATAGGAGCCATGTGTCTCGACTAAAAAAAAAGATTTTAATCAATTAAAAAAATTTTGCTTGCGTGATCTTTAGTCCTTGCTGCTACTTCCAGCATTTTATGTCACGACTTTATTTTCTTCCAAAAATTTCAATTATAAGAAAAGAGAAAGCCTATATCTTTTCGGTGAAAGGAGAAGTCGCATGAAAAAAAATAGAATAATGATATCAATATGATCACATCATTTTACTCACTCTTTATCACAAGTCTTTTATGTGACTAACTATGAGCAGTAGAGAAAAAATAGTAAGCCCAGGACCAGCTCCACATTGAAGCTAGAGTGGTTACAGCCCATAGGACCATCCTGACTATTTAGCCTTAAGTTTTTTACTTGTGTAGTCAAACAGGCCCATTTTCAAAATATGTAGCAAAATATCACTTAGCAATGTCAAGTTTGATGTGTATTTTACCACTTAATTTTTTTTTGTAAATTTTGGTGAAGAACTAGACATTAGGAATGCGTATTTTACCTCAAGCATAACTTAACATTAGCAATATCAAATATCAAAACAATGGCATTATGCTACATAGTTTAAAAATGAGCTATTTGACTACATAGTTCAAAAATTAAGGCAAAAATAACCAATTTAACCTTTTAACTTTTAAGCAATTATATTTTTTTTCTTTGATAAGAAAATCTATAAAATTTTAGTTTGCAAATTTTGCGGTAATTTTTTTTTTTTTTTTATAAAGGGATTTTTTTAAAAAAAAAAAAAAAAAAAAAAAATCCAATACCAACACTCAATCTTATTTCTTTATTAGTAATTTATTTTGATAGAGTTACGGAGAAGTATGAGTTCTTGCTTTTTCTTTAACACAACAACCAGCGAAATGACGAAAATGTTTTCGGTGGCGATCATCATCGGCGGGGATGAGCCCGTAGTTCACCGTCTGAACCCACTTTTTGGGTAAAACTTAATTATATTTACATGGGTGCCCAGCCTCTGGAAAAGTCCAATTCGCGAAGGTCGAATTAAGATCACGATGTTGGATTGGATTGGTGGTCTACGCTCACAAGGCTAAACTCGATGTGAGTTTGTTTCTGTTGAATGAATCTGCAGCGGCTACTTCGTCTCAAACTGGGACATATTTCTTTTCTTCTTTTTTTGGTTTATTATTTTTGGCATTGGGTATTTTGAGATTTTGCTCGCCATCTCCTTATGTGTGTTATTTGCTGCTCTCGAGTCTATGATATTTTTGTAAACAAAGTTTTTTGTTGCTGTAACGCATATTGTGGAAATAAAGAAATTTGAGGATCGGGAATATGGCATTATATGCTTGAGTTTTTGTATTAACATCCTATTCATCAGCCAACCAAATGTGTTCAGTTTAAGTGGTTTAGGATGCTAAATATTATTAGTTTGTGCATTGTGTTCTGCAGGATGATTTGCTACTTAGTCTTTTGAGGCATTTGATCTCATGAGATTCCTAAGAAACTGTGCTTTGCTTTCATGATGTCATGTTGCTGTCACCATGGTCACTTTGACATTTTAGAAACTATGAGGTTCCAAAGTTCTTAGGATTGAATTGGAATTAAGAGGAGTAAGCATGAAAGACATTAGGACATGTAGGACAACCAATAAGAAAAAAACTCCGGTGCTTTACTTATGTGGATATGGTTCTGTCTTCTTGACGAGTGGTCTGTACACTGTAGGGCAAGTTGTTGACATTTAATGTCAAGCAGGATGCAGAATTGGTTTATGGAAGCCAAAATAATTTCTATAGTTGTATGTGACAAAAAGCTAGTGAGTGTGTAAATAACTTGCTAAGTTGAAGGTTAAATAACTTTTAGCTTGATTCCATGATCTTTGCATGGGGACAGCATAAGAAGGTTACTTGCTGAAAGGGATAATTATCTTGGTCTTGGCTCCCCTACCTTTTGGTTATGTTCTCTAGCCACGAGCAAGCAGAAACCTTATGTGATACAGTGAATGTTGTACCATAGCAACCTATGGGGAGAGAAGAAGCAGATACAGCAATTTGCATAATTCTTGTACATTGTATTGAAGAAGAAATATCATCACTTGCACCATATGCCTAGTGATTACATGTTCCCCACACCACTCATAGGTGAATTTTTAGATATGATTCATGAATGCTGCACATTCTTCCCTATATTTGTTCTGCTACGTTGTAAATGTCACGTTCAGGATGTGTTGTAACTATTCCCAAATTCTAAAATTCAAGGTGTAAGGTATATCAAAAGAATATATTGGTTGGTTAAGGTCCTACTTGCCTTGAGAAGCTAAATCAGCATACACTAACCATCCTTGTTTAATCAAACCAAGCAAGGCATATATTGATATGGGCTTTAAAGTGATTTTCTGCAACCCTTGAGTGGTAAGCTAGGAAGTCAAGCATATGTAATGGTCCTATCACTTGCTATGTTTGGGACAATAAACATATTACTTTGTGGTAATTGCCATCATAGGTGAATCCCGTATTAAATACTTGGTTTCATTTTGCTTTGATTGCAACCTAGCATGTAACTAGGATATCAAAACAAAAAAGAAGAGTCCTTTTATACATCTCCCTTGAGGAATTTGAGAAGTTCAACGATCATAACAGATGTTTGATTTACTTCTCCCTATGATTCTCCAAACAATAATCATATGATTTCTGATTCACTATCTATGAAGCGTGTTCTTTAATTCTACTAATGAAGGTTGACCAAGTGTTGCTACTTACATCCATTAAGATATGTTCAAGTGATGTAGGATCTTTAGTAGTTCAATGCTAAATTAGACTTTTTTATCAGATCTTGAAAGGTTCTTGGATAAGTGTTGATGCTTAAGAGTTTAGGTAGGTTTAGGTAGGTTCAGGTAATAAAAAGATTGGATTTTGAATATGTTTGATGGCTGTTTGTTGTTAAGAAATAAAGAAAGATAAACACAAGGCAATCACACCTTGGTTTTCCCAAGCAATACACTTGGGCAGGAGAACACAATCACATGCAATGCCTTTTCCCTTAATTGTTACAGGGGTCATGTTTAGCCCTATATAAAGGGCTATTGCCTTTTCTTCTCCCCTCTCCCCCCCACCCCTCCTCCCAAATCAGGTAAAACAGAACCTCTAAGGTAACAGAACAGGTTTGATTTAAATTCAAGAATTCTATGTGCATTTAATACCCTTTGTATTTTATTATGTAAGTTGATGAATTTTATTAAAATCAATCTCGCTATAAATGTTATTGAGTTCAATTAAGCCTTTACATAGGTTATTGCCAAATACTTACAAAAAAAAAAAAAATATATATATATATATATATATATAGGTTATTGCCAAATTCTTTCCAAGAAGGACTAGGACTCTGTTTTTTTGAGAGATGAAGGACTAGGACTCTAAATTAGTTATTTCTGGAAAAATTAAAACTACTTAAGAACTACTAAATCAAATAGAAAAATGACCCAAAACAAAATCTCATGGGCCTTTTGTACATCCAAGGACAAAAGATTTTGAATTTGCAAGATTGCCTTAATTCAGTAAAACTTAATTAAAACTGAACTAAGAACTTTCTAACCTAAAGGAATTTAATACTAATAAGAGTCAATAATAAATAAAGTAGCCTATGAAAGGTTCCAAGAAGGCCTCATATTGAAATTAAACCACAATTCTTCAATCTTCTGGTATTCAATTTTGTTTTTCCTCAAACTCTTTACTGCATGAGCCATCAGGGCTTCATGTTAGTTGGAGCAGGTCCAGATCAGGAGGGGATAGGACTGGGAGATAGAACTGAATATAAGGAAGAAAATTGAACAAAAAAATAAAGGATTGGCCCTTACGATTCAGCACCAAGCTAAAAACTTAGAAACAGCACCTAAGTTGCTAAGAATCAATACCCAGCAACTGGAAAAATTCCAATATGAAATTTCAATACTCAATATTCTGTCTTCTATGTTTACTAGAGCCTTTTTAAATGGGCTTTCAAGGAGTGCATCAATAAGGAAAATAATTAATAAAAAAAAAAATCCCTCATGATTCTCAACAATGGTAAAGTCAAATTTAAAAAGAAGTTTGGTTCAAAATTCAAAAATAAAACCTTGAAGAAAATAGATGATTTTACCTGGGCTTCTTGCATTAATATGCCAGAAGGAAATTAAAAGGCAAAGCAGATTGTCTTCATTATCTTGTTTGCTATAGGAAAAAAGCAAATAGAATAAAAGCACAAATGCCTTTTAATGTAACCATAGTTCAGAAGATTTCCTTTATCTGTAGCAGAATATTATAAGGAGTTTATTTATTTATTATTTTATTTTATATAAGTGTATAATTCTATCAAACAAGGGGAAAGATATTGTCCTCTTATTAGAACTGGCTTCTATTATGTGTTTCTCTTTTTTAAGTTTATTAGCCTTTGGTCTACTTTTGCTGGTGCCTTGCATGTTTAAACTCATAAATTGCATGCAAATTTTGTCCATGAGGTTCTCCCCGCCTTCTTTATTTTTTTTTGTGGTCTTAATTCCTATGTGAACTTTAGGAGGTTAGATTTTTGTTTCTTCCAATATTAGTTTCTCATTCTTTATTTTCTTTTTGGCTAAGTTTCTTAATTTTTTCATTCAGAAACATTTCTAATCATTTTTCAATTCTCTACAGATCCGTGTGACCCAGATGTGGAACTTAATGTGATTTTACTAAAGTTTATAGATCCCACAACCTAATCACCCCAACCCCCCCCCCCCCCAGTGCGAAATAAAATGGTTGAGAGGCTTGAATCTTGGATTTTTAGAATGGATCGAAATAGGATTCTTATGCATTTCACTTAGCACAATAGAATGAAGGGGAATTCATGTAATTTCAAATCATGTTCTTATTGAAGAGAATGAACCAAAAAAAAAAAAACTGCTCTGAATCTTGGCTCAGGTGGGACTTTAGTTTGATGTGAATGTGCATACTGTCATATTCAGAATTTATTCAAGACTTAACGTAGGAAATGCATTTGGAGTTTGATATGCCTGTATCTGCTTCACAATCTGTACCATTTAATGCCATCCCAAAATTTTTTTTTTTTTTCCTCCTCTCTTGGCGTGGTGAGGGTGGAGAAGGAAATGCAGTCTGCCATGTTGTGGCTGTGAGAAACACAACCCATCCTCATTGACAGTGGGGTATGAATGTTAGCTTTTTGTTCAAACTATAAAAACTCACAATCACCACCTTGGTTGTAACAAGCTTTGCAAATTTCACTTCATTGCCGGATTGATTGTTAAAATTAACCGTCACATGACCATAAAAATTTGAATTCTTCATTTGGCCTTTACTTTTAGTTATTTTACTAAAATTTTATAATCATGTGACAAGTACATGCTTGTTAATATTGACGGTCAATTAGGTTATATAGGGTGAAATTTCTAAAGTTTGCTACAATTAGGATGATGAATATAAGACTTATTGTCTTGGATGCAAAGTGCAAGTACCCTTATACTTTAGGATGATTTTCTACATTTATATCGAGAATGATTTTCTACATTTATATCATGAAAATATCTTTCTCAAAAAAAAAAAATCATAAAAATATCTATTTTCAATTTTTTTTTAGAGTTTACTTTCATTTTTGGTAAAGAAGAAGGATGGAGGAGAAAGTCATTTAATAGAATAAATATATTTTTTACTATCCTCAATACAGTTACACTCATTTCATGAACATGGTGCCTCTTAACAGCTTAACATTCAGTACCATAATGTATAATTGTCTCATAACAAGCTTATAAATTTTTTTGTTTAACTTAATATGTAGTCTACTCTGCACTTCTCTATTTCATCAACCCCATTCTTGTCCTATAATTCACATCTACTTCAATCTCTCAATCTTTGTGAATTATTGATCCAAGATATTAAAAGCTCTTGCTTTTTGGAACATCTTAACAATAAAATCTTACAAACCCTTCATCTTTGTTTGAGTCCTTAGATTCTAAAGTATATTTGTTTAGGTCCTATTTAACCCAAAGCGTTTAGATTCAAGCATCTTTTCAAATTTCTAAATTGACATTAACTACTTGTCTAATTTTATTTCACTAAAACTATATCATTTGCAAAAGGCATACACAAAGGACTTGATCTTGAATAGTTCTAGTCAACTTTTCCATCACTAATACAAAGATATATTGTCTTAATACTAATATTTGATGTAAATCTATAGTGATATTTGATAAGAAATTCACCTTTGATGCCTCTATTTGTTTTCACACTAGTTACAACTTAAATTTGGTTGTTGTTGAAATGTTTGGATGAAATGATTGAATTTGTAATGATGTTTGATAAATGGCGGATGGATTAATGGTTATTCTTTTGTATTATTCACTACATAAATTTTGATATCAAATATATGATAAAACAAGTTTGAAAGTTCACTTAGTGTGTAAAACACTTGTGAATGTTTAGACCCCCAAATACAAAATTACCAACACAAGCTTATATTTAAACAATATATGTGCGAAATGATAAATATAAGCTATACCCAAATAAACAAACTACTCTAAGCCATAATTTAATCACAATGCAGAAATAATTAAACGCAAAGTGTAAGGGATAGAGAGAAGCAAACGCAAGATAACACCGGCACGTGTTATCGAAGAGGAAACCAAAGAATTCGGCGAAAAACCTCTCTGCCACCCTCCAATCAGTAAAATGATCCACTAGAAAATCAGTTGGGATACATGAATAGCAATAGACCCTCCAAGCCTAATCTACCCAATGCACCTAAAGCCCTCCAAACTTCTTGCCCCAATAGGGTCATGCCTAACCTTGTCTTCTCTACCTTACCAAATCCCGCAATAAGCTCATTGCATCAACCAAAATGAATTGGTTCTCTCTTGAACTACTTCCTGAACACCAAGAACCTTCTCACTACTATGAATATGGTGAAGTAAGGATTTGGCTTAAGATCCTCTTAAAGGTATGACAATAGAGAGGATGAGAGTAGAGGAATTTGGAAAATCAAATGTATAAGATTATGGATGAATCAATCTTGTTGTTTTCTAGGGTTTATCTCTCAAAACTCTCTTTGGAAGCTCTACATTTCGTGGGTATAAGGTTATTTATAGTAGGGTATAAGAAGGAATGTAAAAAGTCATTTTCCTACAAAACAGGGTGCATTGGCAAGTAACTCACGACTAGGATGAGTCGTGAGTTCCAGTCGCAGGATAACAGAATGATCAAACTGTATTTTTGTCCTATTGTGATCTAGCTGTCCTGACCCTTCAACTTCCAGCATATTTCACACGTGTGCTGGATTCTGGCGTGTCACCACTCGCGAGTCAATCACGAGGTCCAGTCACAAGAAGCCTTTTGATGCACACACTTGATCAATTCTTCACACTCTCTAACACACGACCCTTACATTATTCCCACCTAAATGTAGGGTTTCTAGATGTTGAATTACAAGCAAATTTGGCACAAAATAAAGCCAACACATAGTTGAATAAATTCAACTTTACAATCTCCCTCTTTGACTATTCCGTGACAAAACTCTAAAACAGACTCTAGACTTAAAAAATGTGAGTTGGGAACAATTGCCAAAACTCACTCACACCTAATTCTAGAATTGTGAAACTCTTGAACCATATGAACAAGTTTCCTAAAAACAATATCACAAAATGCACTCATTAAGTTCATTGTAAACGGAAATCTTAGAAAGCATATGGTGTAAGCACAATACGATCAAGCAAAGAATAAATATGACAATTAAGCATAACTTGACCATACAAGAACAATCACTATAAATAGTGACTACAATGAACATTCACATGTTGAATAAACATCCAGACATGCAAGCTAATAAGTTCAATGCAAAGTATCATTTGCATGTCCAACACTCAACCGATGCAAGAACGCTAAGGCAATTGCATCAAGGATACAAGATCCAATAAGGGCATAAGAGTACTAAAGTAAATACAAAAGATTAACTAAAAGTACTAAGCTACATAAGCAAAGGTACAAAGTAAAGCATAGTCAGAATAGCTAAAACATCCAAGAATCCATAACACACAATATCCAAGTATTTTAAAACCAAAGTCAAAGTACTAAACCAATAGAGTAGTAAAATAAGTGCTATGAAAAACTATAAAAACTATGAAAACCATAAGTGCTATAAAAACTATTAAAACAAATGCTATGTTCTCCCCCTTAAGACAAGCTCCCCCTCAAGAGCTACCCCAATATCACTCCCCCTTTTTGACCGGAATGGCCAAAGGTCTAAGGCTAATGAGTGAATCTATCAAACTTGGCTGTCAACAATGTGATTTGGTCCTAGATAGCTGCAAGGCTGTTGGAGTGCTTAGTTTGTACATCTCTAAGACCATCAATCCTTTCAAGTATGATCTGAAAGGCATCGAGTGGAACTGATGAAGACGATGATGCTTCACTCCTACCTCGACTACCACCACGTCTTGAAGGAGGTTGTTGTTGTCCTTCCGCTTCAGTCTTTGTATCAACTGGAGGTTGATGTTCTTCTTCAGGTTCTTCAACTTGTTCATCTCCAGGAAGTCAAACCTTACTTCTTAGGATTGTTTGATTGTTGATGGAAGGAGGTGTAGTCATGAGGCTTATGTGCTGTGGAGTATCCACGCCATTTTGATGAAGAATCCACATTATAAGACTTGGGAGAACAAGCTTTCCCCTTGAGGTTGCCTTTGTAGCTTCAATAATGATGGAGTATAAGTGTGCATCAATATCAATGTAGATTCTCTCACGAAGCTCCATGAGGAATATGACTCTAGCATTGTTGATGGTGGTCAACTTCCTTATCAAATACAAGTTGAACATCATGATGTAGGCAAGGCATCTCAAATCCGAAGGAAATGAGGTTGTGTTTAGGCATCTTCCTTCCCTATAGCCACCAATGCGGAGTTACATTATTTCCAGAGAGACCATTTTGTCCTTGAATGGAATGAACCCTTCATGATCTAATTCTCCAAGTCCAAGTAAAGCATCAATGACATCCATGTCAAGAGTGAATGCATGACCTTTAACCCAGTAGTCTATGTGATCTTCTATGAGTGATGCATTTGCATAGAACTCTTTGATCAAAGGTTCACAAACTCCGAGGAGATCACCAAGGAGTTTGTCCCAGCCTCTTCCTTTAAAACAACTAGTAATAAAGGAGTCCTTGAGATCAACAAGATCCACAAATCTCTCCATAATGATTGGAGCTATTTGGAACTGATGTGAATATCTCTCATATTTTTGAGGGGAGCGAAACAGGATGGTGTCAAGGCGCCTTCTCTTGTCACCACGCTGAGCAATGGTTTTTCGTGGAGCCATCTACAAAACATAGTAGCAAATGCCACAAAAACAGAGCACAATAGCCAGTAACAAACTTGTTTAGCAGCAAGTTATTACCAAAACATAAACTACGAATTAAACCTTAAAAACTGAAATTTAATGAGCAATTCAAAAAAAAATTTGACATGTGAAGATGCTAAAAATCAAATCATGATATAATCATGGCATTATTCACTCAACACGTCAAAAATTGTGTGTGTGTGTGTGTGCGTGTGTGTGCATCATATGCAAAAGTGTGCATATAGGGCATGAAACATGCAAGGGGCAAAGTGTGAACACACATAATCATTTGATGCTTCAAAACAAGGAAACATGATTATCCCTAAATATTTTGTACTCAAGGGAGTCTAAAAATATACACAAAAACATATAAAAGACATTTTATCACCAACATGGTATGCACACCACAACACAAAACCTAGCATAATACATGAGCATGTAGTATAAACATGTAAAACAAGCATTATACTATCAATCTCAACAAAACCCATTCATCAACCATATATCAATATCTCAATATAAACAACAAATCTATGAAAAATAGGGCTTTAAACTTGAAATAAAGTGAAAATAAGTGAGAACCCATCCTTTTCTTGGAGATTAAGTGAAGATTGAAGATGAAAATGAAGATTTTGTGTGTGAAAATGGCAATTTTGAGAGAGGGAGAGGCAAAGAAGACAAAGAGTTATGCATGTGATGCGAGGGAAACTGAAAAGCTTTTGAAAAACTATCTTTGTTTTAACCCTATTTGTACAAAACACGGGATTTTCACGGCTTAACTGACTCGTGAGTGAGTCGCCAAAATCCCTTGAACAAGATTTTGGAAAAAAATTCTCTAAGTCTTTTCGCAACTAGAACTTTCACTCGCTAGTGAGTTACAAATGCCTCTGAGTAAACTTGCGACTTGGACTTCCACTCACGAAGGAGTCACGAAAATGAGTTGCCAAAAAGTGAAAAACCTAGATTTTTGAAAATTTTTCTAAGTGTTTTTTACGACTGGAAGTCTCACTCGCCAGTGAGTTGCCAAAAGGCAGAGTTGAAAATTTTTTGGAATTTTTGAAATTTTTCAAAACAAAAACACTTTCCAAAAACAACTAAAATACTCAAAAATCTTTTTGTGTTTGATCAACATATACTTGAGTATGTACATCACATTTAGTCAAGTACAATCACACAAATGAATAAGGCATTAATTGAACATAGACATGTGTGATGTGGGTGGGTATAAAAAATGAGATAGTCCTTAGTCTAATGTGAAGCTTCAATGATCAATTCAACCAAGTCATACACAATTAATACTAAGCGTAAATGCACTTTTAGTCCCTACACTTTGCACTTTTTCCATTTTGGTCCCTACATTTTATTTTTACCACTTTTAGTCCCTAAACCAATTAACGCGTGACATTTAAGTTCTTACCGTTAGCCAACTAACAAGAAAAGCTAAGGTGGTAGACGGAACACCCTATTAGCTGACGTGGAGCAAATGTGGCGATTAAAATATGTCACATCAACATTTTAATTTTTTTTTAAAAGCCATGTCAAACAATTTAAACCAAAAAAGAAAATAAATTAAAAAACAAAACTTAAAATTATTTTTTAAATAAGAAAATAAGAACTTATTCTTCATGTTCTTCCCAAATCCAAGAAATAAACCCAACACCCACAACCCAACCACCATCGAACTACCACAACCCAACCACCATCACAATCAATCCCACCCAATCAACCCACAAAATAAAAACCAGAAAACTAGAAAAATGAAACCCAGGAAACCTAGAAACCTAGAAAAACAAAACCCAGAAAACCCAGAAAAGTGAAACCCAAAAAACCCAGAAAAATAAAACCCAAAAACCAGAAAATTAAAACCCAGAAAAATGAAACCCAGAAAACCAGAAAAATAAAACCTAGAAAACGTAGAAAAATGAAACCTAGAAAACCAGAAAAATAAAACCCAGAAAACCAATCAATCCCATCATTGTTGGTGACGACGGAGGGTGAAAAATAAGGTTGATCAAGTGGCAACGCATGTGGAGGAGAGGCCGGTGATTTCTAAGTTTTGTTTGTGTGATCTACAGCCCGATGAGTTGGCGGCAAGGTGGAGGAGAGAACGGTAGTTTGGTGGTTTAGCCGTATATTCTAGAGAGAGGAAGAGAGGCTAGAGTGAAAGTGAGAGTGAGAGTGAATGATGAAGGGAGGAAAGGCGGCTAGGTTAGAGAGGAAGAACTTAAAATTATTATTTTTTAATTTATAGTTCTAAAGGAATAGCTATGTTAGAGGTGCTAGGTTTATTTCTTGGATTTGGGAAAAATGTGAAGAACAAGTTCTTATTTTCTTATTAAAAAAATAATTTTAAGTTTTTTTTTTAAATTTATTTTCTTTTTTGGTTTAAATTTTCTGACATGGCATTTTATAAAAAAAATTAAAATGCTGATGTGGCATATAAAAATGCCAAATAATATTTTTAAAATAATATTTCAATTGCCACATCACTACCACATCAGCGCCATGTCAACTAATAGGGTGTTCCGTCTGTCACCTCAGCTTTTCCTGTTAGTTGGCTAACGATAAGGACTTAAATATCATGCGTTAATTGGTTTAGGGACTAAAAGTAGTAAAAATAAAATGTAGGGACTAAAATGGAAAAAGTGCAAAATGTAGGGACAAAAGTGCATTTACACCTTAATACTAAGTAGAGTGACCAATCTCAATTATGGAAGTGAACATATATGACCTCCCACAAGAACTTGATTATAAATCATTAAAGCTTTTCATTTGGCTTCTTTCAATTCATCACATTTGATCATTTTTTATCTTTACATCTCATTTTGAGATCGATGCTTGAAATTTTTGATATTTCAATTTAATGAGTAGGCCTTTGGCTTTTGGCACCGTTCATTTCAATACAAGTTGTTTTCCTTTTTTCCTAGTCAAATACTAGTATATGCAACGGCTTTTGTAGCTCATTATCTCTTTTCGAGATTGGACATTGGTTGAGCTATTAAGTAAAAACATAAATGAGTGGGAAGAGATATAGGTACAAGTTTATGCATGTCTCAAGATCAACAAAACTATTAACTAATCATTCATGACAAGTTTGAAAATCTATTTACAACAATCACATAGATGTCAAGATGTTTCCCACAAAGATACAAGTGCATAAAGAACAAGCTAAGCTTATTAATGCACAAAACCATTAGTACGGAGATACAAGGCTAAACATGTGTGTGACAATACACAATAATGCCAATCAAACTTTTTAGATTTTATACTTTTTATGTGTTTTTGGATTTTTGACACAAAGCAAGTAAAGAAAGATAAAAAAACAAACAAACATTCAAAGCTTTTAAACAACAAAAACAATAAAAACATGCTACCATCAAAGAAGTGTGTGCTTTACTCAAATGAGACCAAATCAAGATAGATATGTAAAACACACAACACACATGAGATTCAAGGAATGGTACCGACACCGATAGTCTTATGGAGCGATTCGAACCGTAGACCATCGAGAGGTTTGGTGAAGATGTCAACCTTTTAGTTGTCCATATGGATGAATTCAAGACATACGATTTTATCTTCTACCAAATCACGGATGAAGTGATAGTGAATCTCTATGTGCTTGGACTTTGAGTGCTGAACAGGATTCTTGGAAAGATTTGTGGCATTAGTGTTGTCACAAAACACACTTATCGTTTCTTGAGGAATCCCATAGCCATGAAGAAGTTTCTTCATCCAAAGAAATTGAGTACAACAACTTCCAGCAGCTATATACTCAGCTTCAACTGTGGATAGAGATACCGAGTTCTATTTCTTACTCATCTATGATACAAGATTGTTTCCGAGATAGAAACATCTGCCTGAAGTCTCATTAACACTTCCTGCCCAATCCGCATCCGAGTAACCGACTAGACAATCATTAGAGTCTTTTGAGTACCATAGACTATTCTCGGGAGTACCATTAATATAGTGTATGATTCTCTTTACAACTGTTAAGTGAGACTCCTTCGGAGCTACTTGATAACGAGCACAAACTCCCACACTAAATGCAATGTCCGGCCTACTTGCTGTGAGATATAGGAGACTTCCAACGATGCTCCTATACAAAGCTGGACTCACCTCTACCCCGAAAGAATCAAGACTAAGCTTGGTAGATGAACTCATGGGAGTAGAGGCATGCTTATCGGAATCTAGTCCAAACTTCTTGACAAGATTTCTATTATTTTATCTTGAGAGATGAATATACCATCCTTCCTTTGTTTAACTTAAAGACCCAAGAAAAATGTAAGCTCCCCCATCATACTCATTTCAAATTCTTTCTTCATTTCTTCAAAAAACTCCATAGCACGAGCGTCTATGGTGGCTCCAAATACTATGTCATCAACATACACTTGAGCTACAAAAAGATAGTCCTCATCCTTCTTTACAAGTAAGGTCCGGTCGGCATACCCTCTTTTAAATCCTCTATCCAAAAGATAATTTGTAAACCGATCATACCAAATTCTAGGTGCTTGTTTCAAACCATAGAGTGCCTTCTTCAATCTCAAAACATGATCCAGGAAGTAAGGATCTTGGAAAGGTTGTTTAACAAAGACTCCTTCATTAAGGTACCCATTGAGAAAGGCACATTTCATATCCATTTGGTAGAGTTTGAAATGCATAGTATATGCAATTGACAAAAGGATGCGAATAGACTCAAGTCTAGCTACGGGAACAAAGAATTCATAAAAATCTACTCCTTCTACTTGAGTGTAGCCTTGAGCCACCAACCGAGACTTATTCCTTATTATCTCACCATCCTCATCGGTCTTTTTTTTGAAGATTCGTACGGTACCAATAACATAAGCGTCTTTGGGCCATGGAACAAGTTCTCATACATCATTTCTCACAAACTAATTCAGTTCTTCATGCATTGAATCCACCCAATTTTTATCTTGAAAAACTTTTTCTACCTTCTTTTGCTCAAATTGAGCAAGGTAACAATGATAAGTCACATGATTTGCAATAAGTGTGCTTCCCTTCCTAAGACGAAGATCTTCATCTAGAGAACCAATAATGTTGCTTTTCGGATGATTTTTGACAACTCTAGATGATGGCTTCTTTGAGGTGGACGCTTCATCATTCCAGGAGATAGGAGGATGAACTTCTGGAGAGGTAAAAGGGCTTGAGGATCTAGACGATGATCTTGTCTCCATCCTAGAATTCACAAGAGTGGATTCTCTTTCTAGTGAACGTTCTTCCACTTCAACCTCTTAGGCTTCATTCTCAACGATAGTTTTTTTGGAGTTTGTTCCTTCTCCATTATCATCAATAGCTACTTTTGTTATGACATCGTCAATGACCACATTGATGGACTCCATCAACCGTTTTTGTTCTCTTGTTGAAGGCTCTATATGCCCGACTAGTGGTTAAGTACCCAAGAAAGACACCTTCATCACTTTTTGCATCAAATTTTCCAAAGTTCTCCCGATCATTTAGAATGTAACATTTACTCTTGTTAGGACATATGTGAATCATGTTAGGAACATATGTCAATATAAAATTGGCTAATCGTTTGACAAAATGCACTTGAATTGTAATTTAGTAGATCTAGGATGTGTTTAATACTTCAAGAAATATGGTGTTCAAATCAAGTATTAAAGCCATGAAGATTGGACCAAGAAACAAGTAAAGAAGGACTGTTCATTAAAGCTAGACAGATTCCTGACAACTCTCGACAGATAATATCTATCGAGGTTTAATGAGTCTTGACAGCTCTCAATAGATTCTATCTATCGAGGACTAGACAGATAGCTCAACAGCTGTATCTATTGAAAATTGCGAAATCAGAATTTTCAAAATCTAATTTTCGACCCATGCTTATGTATTTGTGTTGGGTTTCTTTTCTCACAACTCTAAACATATACAAGGCTTATTTTAAAGACCGTCACAGAGGAGAATACAAGGAGAACACATGCAAAAGGTGACCTAGTGCCTTATTCTCTCTGAAAGAAGCTACTGCGTCTTTGCACTTTAGGGTTTTGTAACCAAGTGCTTCTTGATCTTCATTGTTGATGAAGTGAAGAACTTTGCAGCTAACATCTTCTTCAAGTTGGTGTGTTAGTCATGTACTAGGAGTTGTGCATCATTGGTTAGTCACATATTAGGATCCGTGCAAAAAGGGTGGCATTCATATATTGAAGAGTTCAAAGGTTTTGAAGCGGTAGAAGGTTTCGAAGCGGTAGAAGGTTTCTGTTATAAGTTCATCTACGGGGATTGTAGAGTCTAGGGACAAAGGTTTTGTACTAAATTTCAAACTTCTCTTTACTATAGTGGATTACTTTTTAGGAAGGTTTCCCTCCAGGTTTTTTACTATGAAACTAGTTTGTTTCATTGGTTTTCCTAGATCATCATATCTTGTCTTATTTAATTTTCCACTGTATATGATATTGATGTTTGTTTGTTTTAACAAGGTTTATTCATAATAAATCTAATTAACAACTTGGGTTTAAAACTTGTTAATACTATCAATCGGGGTCTAAATTTCCCAACAAGTGGTATTAGAGTGGGTACACTCTGACTAGATTAATTTCTTGAGTGTGATCCTTGACCCCTCTTGTCATGGATCGTGGACAATCACTTTTGATTCTCCTTTATTTGATGACACTAATTATTGCTTATTGGAAAGTTCATATGTAAGTTTTTTTTGTAGGCTCTAGGTGAACAGGTATGGCAAGCTGTTGAAGTTGGCTGGATTAAGCCAAAGGAAGTGCCGATGGATTGGGATGAAGCAACAATCAAAGCGGCAAATTTCAACAGTAGGGCTTTGAATGCTTTGTTTTGTGGAGTGACCAATGAGGAATTCAAGAAAATATCATCCACAGAAGTTGCCAAGGAAGCATTGACCATTCTTGAAATCACTTATGAAGGTACCAAGGCAGTAAAAACTATGAAGTTTCAAAGACTCACTAGTAGTTTTAAAGATGTTGGGAAATTTAGACCCCGGTTGATAAAATTAACAAGTTTTAAACCCAAGTTATTAATTAGATTTATCATGAATAAAACTTGTTAAAACAAACAAACATCAATATCATTTCAAAATCATGCAATGGAAAAATAAATAAAACAAGATATGATGACCCAGGAAAATCAATGAAACAAACTAGTTTCACAGTAAAAAACTTGAGGGGAAACCTTCTCGAAAAGCAATTCACTATAGTAAAGAGAAGTTTCAGGTCTAGTACAAAACCTTTGTCCCTAAACTCTACAATCCCCGTAAATGAACTTACAACAGAAACCTTCTACCATTTTAGAACCTCTGAACTCTTCAATATATGAACGCCACCGGTTTTGCACGGATCCCAGTATGTGACTAACCAAAGATGCATGGCTCCCAGTATATGGCTAAAACACCAACTTGAAGAAGATGTTGGCTGCAAAGTTCTTCACTTCATCAATAATGAAGATCAAGTAGCACTTGGTTACAAAACCCTTAGGTGCAAAAACGCAGTAACTTCTTCCAGAGCTATCGAGAATGCGATAAAAGGCAGTTGAAAGGTCTTGATAGATAGTCTAGCTATCGAGAGGTATCGAGAGCTGTTGAGTTTTAATGAATCGGCACTTCTTCACTTGTTTCTTGGACAAACTTGCGTGGCTTCAATACTTGAACTTAAAATCTTGTTTCTTGAAGTATCAAACACATCCTAGATCTACCTAATTACAAGTAAAGTACGTTTTGTTAAAGAATTAGCCAATTACGTAAAATATTGGCATATGTTCCTAACATGATTCACATATGTCCTAATAATCTCCCCCTTTGGCAATCCGTGACAAAACCACAACAAACAAGTGAACATATGAGAGAAATCATAAATCACTCAACTTATACTCACTTGTTGAATACAATAAAATCTACCCTAACAAAAACTCTTAAAAAATTTTGCAAGAAGAGAGTTCATGGCATGGAAGACTTTGACAACCTGTATTTCTGAAACACTTCAAACAAAACTCATCACGGCATCTTAGTATGAAACAGAAATAAAAGATTGCATATAATAGAAACATGTGTATAAAGAGAGAAAATAAACAACATATGTAGAGATAGGTGAAGAAGACATACATCATATTTATATATATCAAAGATAAGCACAATGTATGTAAAAATAGTCACAAGATCAGTGTACAAGAACGAGGTAAACACTCCCCCTAACAAGATGAAACACAACTCCCCCTGTATTTCTTCCCCTAACATGTATAATCTTAAAAAGAAACCACATATTCTCCACAATCTCTCCCCTTTTTGTCATGATTGACAAATGGTACAAGAAGCTAGAAAGCTTCACCCTAGAAATATAAAGATGATCAAGGGGGTACAAAGAATCCATATAAATGCATGAAAGTGATGAAATAAGATGCTATGGATGACAAGATAATAGAAAGATGCAAAACATGTGAAAAACAATGCATGCAAGAGAATCTTGATAGATCGAGAAGCTATCGAAAAGCTTAAAAACAGTTTTTCAAGAAGAGAAAAGCACATACATAAATGCAATCAAGCATGCTACTCAACCAAAGATCCAATCAACATTTTAAGCTCTCAAAAACATCCCTTAACACGAAAAATGTTAAGCACATAGATCCTAAAACACACACACACACACACACACACACACACACACACTAAACAAGTCTAACCAATTTTATATTTCAAAAATAAGTTAAGACAGTTTAATGAGTATACATTAACACAAGTATTTCTTGTAATGGCCAAATCACATTGTACCTACATATGTATCAAAAGTAGTAAAGAATATTGCATGTTATGTGTGAAAAACATCGCAAGATTGCATAAGTGTCTACATGTTATGACGATTTGAGATATGAGAAAATCACTTTAACTCAAACACAATCGTAACTGTTTGATGGGGACTATCACCCTCAAGGTACATCCTATAATTCTCATATCTCTTACAATACACGCTTGCAATCATATATAAAAGCATTTTGATCTTTTTACTTTTACTTTTCTTTTAAACAAACCATGCATGAGCATATATGAGAGAGAAAAGAAATACTCAATTATGTTAAGCATTTGACATTCCACTTTTGCTATGCCAAAGCATACAAATGTCATTTCATGATTGGCGAGCAACAGTGGTGAGATGGTTGTTTATGCCTTTTTCTTAGAATTTTCTAGTCCCTCCCGCCAAAAAGAGTTATACAAGTGTTAAGTAAAAGAGATGACTTAACCTTACTTATCATAAACACGAGCCACAAAACTCACCTGCTTAGTTGTGCATAGAGATACTCATCTAAGCTACAAAAGATACAAAGTTTAGAAAATTTTGTTTCAATGGTCATCCAAGGTACACAAGTACCAATGTACACAAAACACACACTGTTTTTGTATTTTTCTAATTTTGATTTTGAAAAAAAAAAGCAAAAAAAACAAAAACAAAAACAAAAATAGACAAACAACATGAAGGCATGAAAGAAAAATCCAGATGCCTAAAAGCATGATTCCAAAAGCAAATAAGAAATCAAGTAAAGAGAGTCCTACTTTAGATAGAAAGAATTAAAGTAGAAGACAAACAGAAAAGACAATTAAGTCTTAGGATTCTTTCTCACCCACATAACTTGAGTCTTTGGCCATGAAGATGAAAAGGCACGTGTCCTCTCTATTTGAGTTCTAGCTTGACTAAGCCCAAACTCAAGATTCTTGACCTTCTCTTCTAATGAGGTGTTCTCCACAACAAGAGTCTCAACTAACCTTGTAGTTTCATCTAGTTTGACTAACAGATCAGTTTTTTCAGTTTTTACCTCCTTAAACTCTTTTCTACAAATATGAGAATTCTTTTCCGATTTTATAAATTCAATGCATAGCTTATTATAGGCTTCCTGAATGGTCAACTTCTTGGGTACTTCATCAAAAGAAGAATCCTCACTATCACTAGCACTCTCCACAATCGCTTTATCGGTTGTGACAGCAAAAGTCATAAAGTGACCACATTCATCCACATGGAAAATACTAAACAAAAATAGGGTTAATAAAAAAATAAAAAATAAAAACTCTAAACTATGAGGAACTTTTGCTTCACACCTCAAAATTCAAACTATGAAAACTGGCAATCACTATCTCGGTTGTAACGAGCTTTGCAAATTTCACTTCATTGCCGGATTGACTGTTAAAATTAACTGTCACATGACTATACAAATTTGAATTCTTCGTTTGGCCTTTACTTTTAGTTATTTTACTAAAATTTTATAATCATGTGACAAGTACATGCTTGTTAATATTGACGGTCAATCAGGCTATATGGGGTGAAATTTGTAAAGTTTGCTACAATTAGGACGAGAATGTAAGACTTATTGTTTTGGATGCAAAGTACAAGTTCCCTTATACTTTAGGATGATTTTCTACATTTATGTCATGAAAATATCTTTCTCCAAAAAAAATCATAAAAATATATTTTTTCAATTTTTTTTGAGAGTTTATTTTCATTTTTGGTAAAGAAGAAGGATGGAGGAGAAAGTCATTTAATAGAATAAATATATTTTTTGCTATCCTCAATACAGTTACACTCATTTCATGAACATGGTGCCTCTTAACAGCTTAACATTCAGCACCATAATGTATAATTGTCTCAAAGCAGGCTTATAATTTTTTTTGTTTAACTTAATATGTAGTCTACTGTGCACTTATCCATTTCATCAGTCCCACTCTTATCCTGTAATTCACATTTTCTTCAATCTCTCAATCTTTGTGAATTATTGATCCAAGATATTAAAAGCTCTCACTTTTTGGTACATCTTAACAATAAAATCTTACAAACCCTTCATCTTTGTTTTAGTCCTTTGATTCTAGAGTATATTTGTTTAGGTCCTATTTAACCTAGAGCCTTTAGATTCTAAAGCATCTTTTCAATTTCTAACTTGATATTAACTGCTGGTCTAGTTTCATTCACTAAAACTATATCATTTACAAAAGGCATACACAAAAGACTTGATCTTGAATAGTTCTAGTCAACTTTTCCATCACTAGTACAAAGATATATTTTCTTAATACTAATACTTGATGTAAATCTATAGTGATATTTGACAAGAAACTCACCTTTGATGCCTCTATTTGTTTTCACACTAGTTACAACTTAAATTTGGTTGTTGTTGAAATGTATGGATGAAATGATTGAATTTGTAATGATGTTTGATAAATGTCGGGTGGATTAATGGTTATTCTTTCGTATTATTCACAGCATAAATTTTGATATCAAATATATGATAAAACAAGTTCATACTCGATTTTTGAATATAGAATAGGTTGTTAGTAGTAGGCAATTCTATTCTTAATTCTAGAAAGGTTGGAAAGCAGATGTCATCACACCAAGTTCTAACCTTTATACAGAAGATATGGCATTACTATAGAATGATCTAAACTAAACTCAAAACACATGCGAATGTTATAATCGACTTTATATTTATGATGTCCCAATTTGATTGATTGTGTGATGTGTATGGATGTGTGAAGAGTTCCACATCGGGTATTTACTGGATCAATCTAGACTTTATTAACAACTACAAGGAGCCTCAATTGTGACTAATCCTTTTGACGTATAGTGCAGATGTGGCTAGCACTTTTTCTTGAGTCGTTACATATGATATCAGAGTCAGCCCGAAAATCCTGTGTGGGCTCAGAGACACTACCCCACAAAGTGAGCCCTAACAAGGACGTAAGGGATTTAAGTGGGGGAGATTATGATGTCTCAATTTGATTGATTGTATGATGTGTGTGGGTGTGTGAAGAATCCCACTTTTCCTTGAGTTGTTACAACATTATTCTCAAATACTCTCAAATACGTTATCGTGCATCACACAGGTGAGTACATCCCCGTGGATCACATGAATTAGAGGCACAATATATGTGGGGTGTAGGGACTAGAGATATTGACAAAGGCGAGGAGTTGCACTCCTTAGTCTTTTTGATCCAGCCAATTTCACTAAACCTGAGCTGGTTGAATTTTGATCCAGCCAATTTCGTTTTTTTTTTTTTTGGTAAAACAGACGATACATTAAAGCTAAGACACTACATCAAGGACAGAACAAATTATGTCAACAAGGACACCATTACAATCCTCATCTAAAACAGTCCTAATGATCTCAGGCGGGCAATCAAAATGCACTAAGCAAGAAATCTGATCCAGCCCCACCTTAGCCAACACGTCTGCACAACGATTAGCCTCCCGGTAGCAGTGTTTAAACTGAATTTGATGGAATTGCATCATTAACTGCTTACAATCATCCAGAATAGGCGATATAACATTTCCCTCACAGTTTGGGTTCCCAAAGACATCAACAATTGACTTCGCATCAAGCTCAACAATAATGGAGTGAATGTTCAAATTGTAGCAAAGAGCAAGTCCATCTCTAATGCCCCACAGTTCAGCTGCAAAGCTGGTAGTTGACCCAATATTCCTGGAAAAACCAGCAACCCAAGCACCATTTTCATCCCTTATCAGCCCCCCACACCCTGCTAGACCCGAGCTTCCCACAGCAGCCCCATCAGTGTTAAGCTTAGCCCAACCAGGTGGTGGTTTTTCCCAACACACCCTCTTGATAATATGGCGTGGCAGATCCCTCGGATGATAGACACAATGCAGAAACTCCATTGCTTTATTATGGATATCAGCCACCAAGTTTAGATTCTGCATTTTCCTATTGAAGACAAAATCATTCCTATACTTCCATATGCTCCAAACAGCGAAAGGGAAAAGAATCTTCCAAGGGGGTTTTCCAGCAGGTTGGCTGATGTTTAATCTACCATTTAAGTTTAACCAATTTGTCAGGTTGGAATTCCAGAACCCATGGTTGCTCAACTGAACACCAATCTGCCTCCACACCAGATGAACCCGAGGGCAGTCCCTTAAAGCATGCAAGATAGATTCAACTTCCCTATTGCAAATGGGACAAGTACCATCTTCTACCACTCCTCTTCTTGTGAGACATTCTTTGACAGCAATGCTATTGTGAATACATTGCCATAGAAAGGATTTAATGCGAGGAAGAGTAGGAGCTTTCCAAATCCAACTCGCTGTAAAAGGGTCATCTTCCTCCCTAACCATAGCAAGATTATATGCACTCTTTAAATCAAAGCTACCCTTCGGGTTAGCAGCCCATACAAGCTTATCACCACTTCTACCTGTTAGTGACAGCGGAGTGGCTTGGAGAACATGCTTAATTTCTGGAGGGAAAACAAAAGGCACACAACTCCAATCAATTCCCGAGTCCACCATGATGTCTTTGACAGCCCAATTGGAAGCCCCTCTAGTTAAGGGGCCCTGAATAAGGTGCCTTAGAGGACCTTGTTTCATCCACTTCCCATGATAGAGAAACAGTTTACTAGGCGGTGAAACTGAAATTCTCTCATGGAGCCCTCTCCTCTTCCCCTGTCATGAGAAGAACAAGAAGAGTTAGTTCGTAGTAACAAGAAAGTGAAAGATGTGAATCATGCAGGATACAGAGAAGGACCAGGTTCGAGCTCTTCTTCGCCTAAACTTGGAGGTGGGTCTTGGAATGGAGCAACCTCATTCAGGGATAAGGTCGTTGGAGATATCCCTGGTGCGTACTCTGAGGCTTTCTGCTGTGGAGAGGCCATGGATGACGATGCGGATTCAGACGAAGAAGTTGAAAACTTGCGTCAAGGTCTAGTTGCTGTCAAATTTTCAAAGGATTTTAAACAGCACATTCGAACACCATGGTCGAAAGCCCTTATTGTGAAACTCTATGGCAGGTCGGTGGGTCTAAACTTCCTTCAAAATAGACTTCTTTCCTTATGGAAACCCGCTGGTAGGCAGGATTGTGTTGATCTAGAGAATGGGTTTTTCCTCACTCGATTCTCATTGAAAGAGGATTATGAGCTTATACTCAAGAAGGGGCCTTGGTTCATTGGGGAACATTTCCTCTCCATTCGGCCTTGGGAACCAAATTTCCGTCCGGAATCGGCAAATGTCAACTTAGTAGCTGTGTGGGTTCGGTTAAATGCACTCCCTATTGAATACTATAACTCTGAAGCCTTGCTTCACATTGGTAGATCCATTGGACATGTTTTGAGGATAGACTCCCATACTGCCACGGAGACGAGAGGCAGATTTGCTAGGATTTGTATTCAAGTTGATGTGGATAAACCATTGGTTACGGCAGTCTTGATCGGAAAATTTGAACAAGCTGTGTGCTACGAAGGGCTACAGAGATTATGCTTTTCTTGTGGTCGAATTGGCCACCGGAAAGAAAGCTGCCCATATACTATCCGACTAGAGCCACGGTCGAGGGAGGTGGTAGCGGAGGAGGTTGAGGATCAGAGACATCGTGCATGCAATTTACATGCGCCTGACAACACTAGAGAAGAAGTGGGGCCTAGCAAGATCGTGCATGAGAGTGAGCAAGAGGAATTGCAGAATAGTACATACGGACCTTGGATTGTTGTGGCCCGTAGAAAGAATGGGACAAAAGCTCATGGTAGTGGAGGGTCCCATACAGTGCCAGGTAACGGTCAGCTTAGGCAAGTTTTGAGGAAGAGCGTGACTGAGGCCAGGTTCAGCAACAACATGGGGAGTTTTAAGACCAATGATGGGCCGGTTAGGGAGTCCAAGAGAAAACCTATGCCTTTGAAAAGTTTTAATGAAGCCCACTTTGCTCAGGTTATCCAGAGGATTGGCACCACTGCAACACATGTGGCCCAAGAATCGGCCCTTCAAAGCCCAGTGGCTGCAAATCAAAGCCCTTCTGCAGATATTCTAACTAATGGTGGGGAACGGGCTATAGTTGAAGTTAGTGTTAATAGTGCCAAATCTAAAGCTTCGGTAAAGGGAAAAAAGGCCCTTGCACGAGCTAGGGCTCTTCAACGCCACCATACTTTTTCAGCTGGAAATTCCCAATCCGTAAATCACCTTAGCCTTAAGTCTATGCCTATCGATGGGAGTGGGGACAACTCCGAGCAAGGAGGTGAGGAATTCCGAACCCCAAGTGCTGCTGATGAACTTCCGCTTACAATGTTGGCCTGGCCGGAGATAGGCTATAAGTTCAAAGGGAATTGTAGCAGAGATACCGAAGAAGTTAACAGAGAAAACCTAGATGGAGAGGCTCATAGGAAAGTAGTTCACGATAGAATTGTCCCAAGGCCTTCAACCGAATCTGCTGTGCATTCTTCCTGTAGCATTTTAAGATCTGAAAATGAGAATGCTTCAATGGAAACTGACACTGTTCTCAGGGGAGGAGCAGATGAAGGAGATGCGGAAGCGGTTCGTATGGATTTTGAGAAAGGAGGTCAAGCTGATGCCTCCTCCTAACGAGTGCCTCACCTCCAAATTTTTTAATCCTCATGAATGTCATCATATGGAACTGCAGGGGAGCTTTGAAGCCCACTTTCCTAGGGCATGTTAGAGAGTTGATTCATATTCATAATCCGGCTATCCTAGTCCTAATGGAAACTAAAGTTGGTGGTGAGCGGGCTAAAGAGATCACTGATCGCCTTCCTTTTGATGGTGCGATTCACACGGATACTATCGGATATGCAGGGGGGCTTTGGATGCTTTGGAATGCTGATCAAGTGGAGGTTAAACCGCTGTCAAGTACTGAACAAGAGATCCATGCCATGGTTAAGGTAATGAACTCTAACATCAGCTGGTTATTTTCTGCAATTTATGCTAGTCCTAGGAGTGCCGAAAGGCATATTTTGTGGAATAACTTAAATAAAGTAGCTGAGCTTCATGATATGCCTTGGGTTATTGCGGGTGATTTTAATGAAACTCTTACAACTGAGGATAAGTTTGGGGGTAGGGTTGTTGGGGTTAATAGCTCTCTTCGATTCAAAGAGTGCTTGGATAATTGTAATATGATTGATATAGGTTTTTCTGGGCCGCGTTTTACTTGGACTAATAAAAGGGAAGTCCAAGCTCTCATCCAAGTAAGGCTAGACAGGTTCTTTGTAAATCCCAGCTGGTTCCTTCATTATCCTGAAGCAAGAGTTATGCATCTTGCAAGGTGCCACTCAGACCACTGCCCGGTTATGATTGATTTGCTCCCTAGAACAAATAGGAAGAGAGATAGGTCGTTCAAGTTCCAAACTTGCTGGCTGACTGACCCCACCTTCCCGAGTATTGTTACGCAGTCTTGGAGACAGCCTTGCAGCCTGAGAGAAGCAACTGAGATTTTTACCAAGGAGGCTAACTTGTGGAACAGGCGCCATTTTGGTAACATTTTTGTCAAGAAAAAGAATATCCTAGCAAGGTTGAAAGGCATCCAGCGAGCAGTCTCCATAAAACCTTCAACCTTCCTCCTAAACCTTGAAAAAGAGTTGGTAAAGGATTTTGATACTATTCTTCGCCAAGAGGAGGAATTATGGGCTCTTAAATCCCGGGTTAATTGGATGATTCAAGGGGATAGAAACACCAATTTCTATCATGTTTCGACTTTGGTGAGAAGGAAAAGGAATCAGATTTTGGCTATTAAAAATTCTGTTGGGGATTGGATTTATGAGGAGGAAGGAATCAAGGAGTTCATTAGGGTGGGATTTATGAATACTTTCACTTCTTCTTTCACCAGTGTTCCTCGGTTAGCTTCTGTGCCTCCCCAATGGCAAGCCATGCTCTCGGATGAGGAAAAGATTAGCATCAGTGGAGCAGTAACGGAAGATGAAATTAAGGCAGCTTTATGGTCTTTAAAAGCCTTAAAAGCCCCAGGCCCAGATGGTCTTCATGCGGGCTTTTTCCAAAGATTCTGGCTCCTAGTGGGTAAATCAGTTGTGGATGAAGTGAAAAGGATTTTTGAAGAGAGAAGGGTGCCGGAATACCTGAACAAGACCCATGTTGCTCTCATCCCAAAAATTCAAGGTCCGGAGACCTTAGGGAACTATAGACCTATAAGTCTATGTAATACAGTCTACAAGATAGTCACAAAGATCTTAGTGGCTAGATTAAGACCTTTTCTTGACACTCTTGTCTCCCCTCTCCAAGCTGCGTTTGTTCCTGGAAGAAGGGGCATAGATAATGCTATCATAGCCCAAGAAGTTATTCATACCGTTAGCAAGAAGAGAGGTAAGGAGGGTTATATGGTGTTGAAGATTGATTTGGAGAAGGCGTATGATAAATTGGAATGGAGCTTTATAAGAGACATGCTTTACAGAATTAATCTCCCTATGAATCTCATTGACATTATTATGAGTTGTGTCTCAACGGTATCTACCTCTATTTTGGTCAATGGGGATGCTCTTGACCCAATCTACCCCTCTAGAGGGATAAGGCAAGGGGATCCTCTATCCCCTTATCTTTTCATTCTCTGTATGGAATACCTTGGGCATTTAGTTGAGGAGAAATGTAGGGAGAATTTGTGGCAGCCAGTTAAAGTTTCTCAAAGCGGGCCGGCCTTCTCTCACTTGATCTTTGCAGATGACATTGTCTTTTTTGCTAAAGCGGACCTTACCAATTGTATAGCTATCAGAGATGTTTTAGATAGTTTTTGTAATTTGTCGGGTCAATCTGTGAGTGAAGCAAAATCTAGAGTTTACTTTTCGCCCAATGTTGACATTGACACTAGAGAATCTCTTAGTGACGTTCTTGGCTTTAGTTCCACTCCAAACATTGGTAAATATTTGGGGATTCCTTTGAAGGTTCCGAGAGACTCTTCCAATGATTTTATTTTCATTTTGGATAGAGTGAAGCAGAAACTTGCGGGTTGGAAGGCCAATTTATTGTCTTTAGCAGGGCGAAATGTGCTTATTCAAGCTTCCACAGCTGCTATCCCCTCCTATGTCATGCAATGTAATTTGTTGCCAAGGAGAATTTTGGATGGTATAGATAGAGTGAATCGCAATTTTCTTTGGGGTACAACAGAATCTTTGAGGAAGATACATTGGGTTGGGTGGCATAAGGTGACCAAACCTAAAGAAGATGGGGGTCTAGGATTGCAAACAGCTAGGGGAAGAAATATAGCCATGCTTGCCAAGCTTAATTGGAGGCTCAACACTGAAAGGGAGGCTCCTTGGGCCAAAGTCCTACAAGCAAAATACTGTAATAACAGGAGGTTAAATGCAGCCAATGCTGACAAGCTGCCTTGCTCTCGGATTTGGAAAGCAGTCAAGAAAGGAAGAGAAGTTTTTACTCAAGGGAGTATGTGGATCCAGCCAATTTCACTAAACCTGAGCTGGTTGAATAATAAGTGCAATGATAGAGAAGTGCGCGTAATTCACGTCTGACAGAAGTACATAGCCCTGCATTATTCATTTGATTGGCTCATCTCTTCTGACTCCCGAAAGCATAATTTAAGTTTCTACATGCCACGACATAGGTGTTGGGTGCACTACGCCATGGTCCAGCCCACTTGTAATAGACGTGCTCATTTAATGAGTTTGTCTCCAAAGTTTTCATGCCAACCATGTCTCTTAATGAGACTTGACATTAAGAATGTGGGAGACACAGGAGGAAGAAGAAAAATTGGCTAAAGAAAACACAAGGACATTCGGCCAAGTGAAGAGTGGATTTGAATTAATCCTTTTTGTCTAATATCATGTACAAAAGTCAAGGTTTGTGTGCTTGCATTTATAAATTTTAACATTTAACAACTCAAAAAACTATTTTATCTATTTTAACACCTCACTTTACAATACACCTAACATCAATGGCTATATTTTTTTTATAACTTCATTTAAATATTTTTTCTTTATTATTTATTATTTTAATCTTTAGCCTTCCTCAACGTCTCTTCCTCTCTATTCCTCAATATCAATGGTTTTTATTATGTTTTTATTATGTTTTTTATGTGTTTTAATGGTGAAAGTACAGAGGTTGTTTACGGCAACCTAATGGAGCTAAACTCAAATTACTAAAGTTTTAAATTTTAAATCACAAGAAAACAACTTAAATTTTGGCCAAACACATATGCGTAATCCCAAAACAATGCATCAATGCATATTAGTACCAAAATATTTCGGTAGCCAATTCTAAATGGTCTACAAAATGGAATTCAAAACCTTGATTGAAATCCACCAATTACATTTATTATTATATTAATCTATAAAACTTGGGGTACTTTTAGCATTTTTCTTTTAAATTTGTAAGTTCAAATCTTTTCTATTATATGTTACCAACCTACCATGTGTATTTTAATGCTTTTACGTTGTTTACTCCCCGGGCCCCGAAGACTGACCCCAAAAGGTCAAGGTCAAGCGCTCCCTTGCTTGGAAATGCAGTGGCAGTGTCAAAATCAGCTCTTGGAATTTTCCTGCCAAGGACTTAGAAAACTGATCGTTATTTCTAGCCGCCATATTCCGTTCACACTGGGGGAACTGGAATTAAGAAATATTTTGGAAAATTCGGTTAAGCCCCCTTAAAGACCCCAAATCAAAAATAAAAATCATATTAGACTAAAAAACAAACCAAAAAAAAAAAAAAATCCCTTTATTAAAAAAAAATCTCTACCGAGAAAAATTTTAAATGAATTATATATTATGACTATATGTTTTGTTTGACATTTTGGTGGTTGGATTATTCAAAATTAAAATTTTAATATTTCAGTGCTATCATATTGTTCAACTCCACCAACAGAGTTATTTTTTAAAAATTTTATTTTTTATATTTTTCGTCATTAACAAGATGACTTTATAATTTAGTATCATTATTGATTAGAATTTTTTTTATTTTTTTTTATGTTGCTATTAATGTCAATTACAATAAATCATTGCTACTTATTCTTAGCTTAGCTCAAGGTTTGATTTCCTCTCAAAAAAAAAAGCTCAAGGTTTGATTGAGAGACTATAAACCTTTTTAGATCTGAAGATATTTGTTTATTAGTAAGTAAGTTAGGTTTTATTCTAAAGAATTTACAAATTTTAAAAAAATAAATAAATAAAAAAACCTACTGAAAATGAAATTTCACTATTATTGTTGTTGTTGTTGTTGTTGCTGTTTGATAGTTACAATTTACAATAATGAAGGGAGTGAGGATTTAAACTCTAAAAATACAATGATGTGTGTGTTAGATACAAGACTCGTGATAAATTTCACCATTACTAGCATAATATGGCTTTGATATCTCAATTTTTTTTTTATAAAAAATATATTAAATATTTTGAATTGTGTCAATGACTAATAAGAACTAGAAAATCAATAGATTTGTTTATAGAGTGGTTATACTTGTACTTATTCTAATAATTTCTATTGCAACAATGACACTAGAATGTTTAATCATGAATATTATTAAAACAAGGTTCACAACAAAATATAAGATGATATCATAACTAATTCTTTGATTTTTTATATCAAAATGAAAATTATTACGAATTATCTTAGAATTAATCACCAATTATTTTTAGAATGGGTAATGATTAGTTTACAAAATGGTGCAAAGTTTTCTCATACTTGGCCCCAACGTAAATTTCCCTGGTTCACGCCTTATAAAATTAAGCAAATTCTTAGTGATTGCTCACCAATTGGTCATCTTTGAGTTGAGAAACCGAAATACCGAACTAAGCGTCCAAAATTCCAAATGACCATAACAACTATCTTCCTCTCCTTCATTCTCCTCCTTTTCGGACATGCGAACTCTGAGTCTCAGCTAAATGACAAAGAACAAACAGTCCTCCTGAAACTAAAGCAACATTGGCAAAACCCACCATCTCTAAGCCACTGGCAAATTCCACCATCTCTAAGCCACTTAAACTCCTCCCACTATTGTAACTGGCCAGAGATCACCTGCACCAACGGCTCAGTCACCCGACTACTTCTTCAAAACAAGAACATCAACCAAACAGTCCCACCCTTCATTTGTGACCTCAAGAACCTCACAGTCATTGACCTTTCATACAACTTCATTTCTCAAGAGTTTCCTAAAGCTCTCTACAACTGTTCCAAGCTTGAAGAGCTCGACCTCTCGCAGAATTACTTCCACGGCACAATCCCCGTTGACATTCACCGCTTGTCTGGCCTGCACCGCCTCAACCTTGGAGCCAACAGCTTCTATGGTAACATTCCAGCATCTGTTGGACAGTTAACGGAGCTAAGGACGCTTCAGCTTTTGCAGTGTGCGTTCAACGGTTCTTTCCCGCGAGAAATAGGCAACTTGTTCAAACTTGAGTCACTGCAGCTGGCCTATAATGTAAACATGACAGCAGCAGAGTTGCCTTCGAGTTTCACTAAGTTGAAGAAGCTTAAGCTTTTATGGATTACTGCGTCTAATTTGAATGGAGAAATCCCAGACACGATTGGAGAAATGGAGGCTTTGGTGCATTTGGATTTGTCAATAAACAATCTGACTGGGAAAATTCCAAGCAGTCTGTTTATGCTAAAGAATTTAAGTGTTGTGTATCTTTACAAAAACCAATTTTCTGGGGAGATTCCTCTGGTGGTTGAAGCATTAAACATTGATGTTATTGACCTCTCCAATAATAAATTGACCGGAAGCATACCTGATGATTTTGGCAGACTCAAAAACATGACAGGTCTAAGTTTGTATTCCAATCAATTATCTGGAAAAATCCCGGACAGTATTGGCCGTCTTCCAAGTCTGATGGTCCTTAAAGTGTTTAGCAACAATTTAACAGGGACTCTACCTCCGGACTTTGGGCGGTATTCTATGCTTGTAGAGTTCCAGGTTGCGGACAATAAGCTTGAAGGCAAGTTACCAGAACACTTGTGTGATAATGAAAGGTTGGTGGGTGTGGTAGCTTATAACAACAACCTCACTGGAGAATTGCCTAAGTCGCTTGGCAATTGCAATGGTTTGAAAATTGTGACTGTTTACAATAATAGGCTTTCTGGGGGTATTCCTAGTGGCCTATGGACATCGTTGAATTTGAGCGTCTTGATTTTAAGCCACAATTCGTTTACAGGCGAGCTTCCGCAAAGAGTGGCAAGGAATCTCTCAAGATTGGAAATAAATAACAACATCTTTTCTGGTACGATTCCAGCTGGAGTGTCTTCCTGGAAGAATTTGGTGGTATTTGTGGCGAGTAATAACCTCTTTACTGGCATAATTCCTCCAGAATTAACATCTCTTCCTTATTTAACAACTCTTTTTCTTGATCAAAATCGACTCTCGGGTCCCCTTCCACAAGATATTATATCATGGAAAACGTTAAATGCTCTAAACCTTCGCCGAAATAAAATCTATGGACTTATTCCTCGGGAATTAGGCAATTTGGCCGGTCTTACTGAGTTGGACTTGTCAGAAAACCAATTTTCTGGTCCAATCCCACCAGAACTTGGCCTCCTGAGACTCACTTTGCTCAATCTCTCTTCCAATTTTTTGTCTGGGAGGATCCCGATACAATTCGAAAATGATGCATATGCCAGTAGCTTCTTCAACAATTTAGCACTTTGTGCGAGTAAGCCAACTCTGAATATTAGAAAATGTGACTCAGAGGTAGAGCCCCAAAAATCGAGCAAACATCCATCCCAGTGTCTTGTTTTAATAATATGTATGGTGGCAGCTGCTCTATTAGGTTTGTTAGTTTCATTATTCGTGGTCAGATTTCATCGTAAGAGAAAGCGTGGATTAGATTCCACATCCACATAGAAGCTTACCTCATTCCAAGGCTTTATTTCACACAAAAATGAGACATCTTATTAGGATTGATAGAAAATAATATAATTGCTAGTTGTGGATCAGGGAAGGCACATGGTGTTATTGTTAATCATTCACATGATGTTACTGTGACGAGGATTTAGAATAACCAAAAGCTGGAGGAGTAGCTTGAAAAATAATTTCTTGCATAAGTTAAAATACCGAGTTCAATTCAACATTCCAACATATCCAGTGAAGTTACTCTGTTTTATTTCCTTTAATAATTCAAAACTTGTTGTGTATGAGTACTCAAAAACCATAGACTAGATTGGTGGTTGCATAGGAACAGTAGAGCATCAAACGTCTCAGTTCTCACCTCCTGTTAAAACAATAGATGGCAGTGCAGAGCATCATAGCAGAGTCGGTGAGCTAAGGTGCATGAGTCAAGCAGCAGCAAGTGCAGCACCTGATGAGCAAAGGTGCACAGGCCAAGCAACAAGGCTAGCACAGATCTTCTAGAAGTAATTGAAGAAGTTCCTTATCATGAGCTATTCATCCATAACTTTGAGGAGTTAGTTCCACGAAGTTATGCAGTTAGAGAGTTTGTTATTTCTGAATGCCACATGTAAAGTTTAGATGGTTCTAGTAACAATTTTTAGCGCCAGATTAGGAAGTTAGTTATTTTGCTTGGTTCAAACTGTATATAAGTAGGATTAGGCTATGTATTTCAATTCAATTGATTGTAAAACTCTTTTCTTCATCAATGAAATTCTCTGAGTTTTATTTAGACGATTTCTCTAAGAATTTTACACCTCCAATCATTCATGGAGTCATGCAGATGTGAAACCAAGCAACATCCTTTTAGATAATAAGTTTTTTTTGTATAGATTAGAGATATCCTGGAAGTTTTCATTTGCTACGTGAACATTTATTAATTTGTCAAATGAACTCTTCAAACTATGTGATGCCAATCCTACTAGAAAATGGATCAGACTTATCAGAACATTAATAATTAAAATAAATATGGATCATTTTTCTTTGATTTTTTTTTGGATGAAAATGAGAAACAGAAAATTAATATGTTCCAGAGTCTTCCTTGAGATCTAAAAAATGGCCCACGTGTCGCCACCGAATCTCCACGTGGGAACTGTCCACGTGCATCTTCATTATTGGATGCTTCCGTCATATTCTTCGTGCGCTAGAGAACACCCACCTAATTATACTACCTACAATTACCTTCTTTTTTTTCTTTTTTCTTTTTTTGGTTAAAAAACCTACAATTACCTACAATTAGCTATTAAGAATCATACATACCCACATATTTCATCTCTCTTTTTAAATGAAACTAATAGGGAGGATTGCAAATGAGAAATAATATCAAGATGGTTTTTCTCCACTGTGTTTTTCACTTGAGAATGAGTAGCCTTTTTTTTTTTTTTTCTTCTCAGCAAAACACAGAATGAGTAGCCTTTACCAGACCTGAAGTAGCCCTTTGTCGACCACTTTCTTCTTCTTTTGTTTTCACTTGGCTTTTTCCTCTTGTAATTTTATTTCCCAAATGGATTTTCATGGACTGAAGAATCTTCACTTTATGACTTTTGCTTCAACTGCTTGTCTGCCTTTTGAATTATTGCTGTCACACAGCTTCTTTTATATTCTTTTTACATTTATTTAGGAAAAAGACAACAGCCCACTTGCTTTACCATCCAGAGAGTCTTCAATAGTCATCATATTATAATGTTGAGAAAGATTGTCACCATGTTCACACTTAAACTGGACAATTATCCCCTATATTCTTTTTCGTACGAGACTTTTGAAATAATTGTGATTGGGTCTTGGCTTTTTTGATGAAGTTTTGGTATTGAATTATTGATCATTTGGACTGAACAATTGATTTTGAATCTGCATTATTAGATCAGCGAATCTGAGGCAATGTTTGGTATCTCCAACAAAAATAACTTTGGTAGCTTTCACCTATTTCATCTCTCTTTTTAATGAAATTTAGAAATAATATCTCGGCATAGTTTTCATGTCAAATCTTAAACAGAA
Source organism: Quercus lobata (assembly GCF_001633185.2). Lineage (NCBI taxonomy): Eukaryota > Viridiplantae > Streptophyta > Magnoliopsida > Fagales > Fagaceae > Quercus > Quercus lobata. Next base: position 13,749,871 of record NC_044915.1, on the reverse strand, counting down.
AGTTGTTATTAGTTCTAATTTAAATATACAATTATTTTTTTTTTTATTTTTTTTTTTTGCACACCTGTAATAACCAATAACAACCTTCTACTAAGACATTTTTGTAAAAGTATTGTGAACATAATATTTCCTAGATTTATTGTTCGAGCAAATTATACTTTTGTACTATAATCTTTGACCATGATTACACTTAATCTTCAAATTATCAAAATATCAAATTGACCTCCGAAATTGTAAGGTGGTTTCAAACGTTGTTTATTTTGGTTTCGGTTAAGTATGACAAAATTGAACATTGAAAGATCTTGTGTCAAGATGGATAAATTAGTATTTTTAATGTTAAATTTTATTAGATTTAACACTAACACAAACAGTAAGTGTACATTATATAAATATTTTAAAATTGAGGATCAATTATGCGTTTCAATAGTTTAAGGATTAAGTGCAGTTAAGGTGAATGGTTACTATGGAAAATTTATTTTGTATTGTTTTTCTTCAACTAAATTAAAGAGTTTGGGTTTTCCTTCCATATAAAAAGAAAAAATAATGCTACATCTATAACATTTTATCTATACTATTTATAAGAGGATTTTTCTCTTTGCATTGGACTTTTATATAGTTCAAAAATACCTCTCAATCTTACCTTAACAAGAAAAAAATTTGAGAACAAACTAGTAAAAATATATATTTAACTCCACTTAAAATGTCTTCAAAACAAACTTATCCAAAATTTTATTTTTGAAAGAAAATTATGCCAGTAAACCCAAAAAAATAACGATTATTTCCGATATCAATTTCTCGCATAAAATTTATTGCGCAAGTAGATCATTATTCTAGAAAGGCAATGGTGTTCCATCCAAAAAATAGAAATGGGCGAGCAAAGGCAACATCCACGTCAGCATACACGTGTCGAATAAATGAGGAGCCGTCTAGTATACGTATTAGGTAGAGTGTATATACGGAATGGTGGTTGTTGAGGTGGCGCGTGGAGAATCGCACTGGCCATTTATTGTATTCCAATGCCACCTCGTCCGTGCGCGTGTTCATTATATTTAAACTTCTGGCATAGATCCTATCCAATACTCACTCATCTCTTGAAGTGGGATCCATGCCAATTGAAGGGCTATCAACAAAATACTCTTGGTGCTTCACATTCATGCCATGCTGCTCACTAACAACAACTAAGGGATTACTTTCACACAAAAAAAGGTAACTAATGGATCAGATTCTGATTATGATGATGACTAAGATGTTGATAATAATAGCAAAATCAGTATGTACTTTAAAATCAAGGGAAAGAAATATAGAATATCTAAATCAGCGACAATGACATCTAGAACACTTCTAAACTACAAGTCCAACAAAGCGACATAACTGGCATTCATTTATTTCTAGTATCACCTTTAAATAAATGGATCCAAAGCTATTGAACAATTATATTCCATATGCTTTAAAAAAAATTGGAAATAAAAAATGCTTCTATTCATATCAGAGTATATAACATCATGATCTTACATCTGTGTATCTAATGTGGGTTATGCTTCCATGGGTGTTTACCCACAACACTGCCCCAATAAAATGTGTCCATTGTCATATAAAATCTGTTAGCTGTCAATAGTATAGGTTCTAATTAAGAAAAATAAAACGTTTTACTGAATGCACTGGATTACTGAGAAATGACAAGATATGATAGTGAATCAATGAGGTGAAACATTATACTGGTCACAGAACAGTTTCATGGGATATAGTTTACAAAAGAATAGATGGATCCATGTCAGACCTTGCTGTGATGGCAAATATTTTCTTACCCAAACGAAGAGTCATAGGTTTGAGTCCAAAAATCAACCTCTCCAAAGTTGAGAGTCAGTCAACTTACCAATCACCTTTCTCAAAAACCCAAAATCAGGAACCTTGTATAAGATGACCTACTAGGGTCCGTTTGGTACATGTGTTTAAACATATGTTTTCAGTTTTTAAACAATATTATATGTATTTTCACACACTTTTTCACTCACACGTATTTACAAAAAATACAAGCAACGTTATTAGAACAACATTACCAAACGGACCCTTAATTTCCAAGAGTTTGGAATAGCTATGCCTTCCAACACGTCATATATATTGCCTTTTTTATTTATTTATTATTTATTTCTCACTATAAGTTTTTGTTCCATTGTAAAACTATCATTTCAATGGTGGATCAGGTCCCCCACAACAGTCAAATAGTAATTTTTAAGTATGTTTTTGCTGCAATCTTTGTTCATTCATTGTAATGAAAGCATTTTAAAAGAATGATTTGGGTTTGGTTTTTGGTCCTTTTTTTTATATATAAGTTTTATTGATAAGTACAAATTTTTTCTGTTGATAAAATTTATAGATAGATTTAAGTTTGGAAATGATTATATATAAGATATTATTTCAAATTCATAATGCAAGTGTTTGTTGAGAATGTGTTCGTGTGTTTGTTTCTCTAAAATAAAGAGTAATTGTCTCACATTATTTAAGAAACTGTATTATGTGTAGTATAACTTAGCATACGTTTCCTTAAAAATTACTATAACTTTTTAATAAAGTTTGTAATGTACCTTTATTTTAAAAAATATTTGTTGAGAAAAAAAATTCTTCGCATTTAATTCTTTTATTATTAAAATTCATATAATACAGTTTGTGCTACTAATAACTAATAAGTCTTCTTCAAATTCCTTTATTACTATTTTGGTTCATCACAAAGTGAGATTTCTTTGTGATAAAATGGGCCGGTCCAAATTGCCAAGATTTTCTAGGCAATGACACTACTTTGACATAAGTGCTTCCACGAAATGTATATATATTATGGGTCCGTTTGGATACAACTTATTTTTGCTGAAACTGAAAACACTGCAGTAAAATAATTTTTAAATGGATGAATAGTGCCGTGAGACCCGTGAACAGTACATGAACAGTGTCTTTTGTCCCCTACACAGTGCTCACATATGATGCTACTATTCACATGCTAAAAAAAAAAAAAAAAAAAAACGGATGGCAAAAAACGCAAACGTGGGTTTGGAAACGCGGATCCAAACCCACACTATGTCCATCGTTTGAAGGAAGAAAAGAAAAGTAATCAATCAACAAAGAAAATTAGCCCTTGGTGGTACTTTTTTAAAAAAAAAATTTGTAGAGATTTTGATTAGAATAGGGGGAAAAATCTTTACAAGAAAGGAAAATTGCATGAGAAGATTGGACAATGATAGGCTATTACATAAAACATTACTAAGTTTAAGTCCATTCCACTCCAAACATTCAAAATGATTTGAAAATATAGGAGCCATGTGTCTCGACTAAGAAAAAACATTTTAATCAATTAAAAAAATTTGCTTGCGTGATCTTTAGTCCCTGCTGCTACTTCCAGCATTTTATGTCACGACTTTATTTTCTTTCAAAAACTTCAATTAGAAGAAAAGAGAAAGCCTATATCTTTTCGGTGAAAGGAGAAGTCGCATGAAAAAAAGATAGGATAATGATATCAATATGACCACATCATTTTACTCACTCTTTACCACAAGTCTCTCATGTGACTAACTATGAGTAGTAGATAAAAAATAGTGAGCCTAGGGCCAGCTCCACATTAAAGCTAGGGTGGTCACAAGACCACCCTGACCTAAAAGAAAATATTTATTATATATCAAATTTAAAATTTTTATGATCTTTTTACCCTTAAAAAAATTTGTTATCATCCTAAATTTTTTAAGGCCCAATATAATTAAACTCTGAACAAAATTTGGTAACAAACTTGGTTGTAGTAGTCTAAGGCTACAACTCTACTTAATATTTTTTTTATTGGTTATGAATTTTGATAAATCCACCACTGAATTACATTTTCTTCTTATATCTTCTATACTTGCAAACTTTCAATAAGATCAAAGATCAATAGTTATATCATCAATCAAATGTTTAAATTTCGAGTTTTTGTAGTCTAAAATTATACATAAAAAAATAAGTATATGAATCGAAGAATAAATAGCACTCAATTGGCATAAAATTTGACATGTTTTTAAAAGCATAAAAAACATGCAATTAACGGTTATATTTTCAAAAATATAGTTATGTTAATAATTTGTTTAGTGAAAGTTGTAACCTAAGACTACAACTAAGTTTATAGTCAAACTTTATCCTTAAACTTTGGTCCTCTTAACAATATATTAGGCCCTTACAAATAAAAAGAAAAAGCCCAAGAAAAAAGTTTATTGAACTGAAATTTGAAAGAGATGTAGACTATTATGTGATCATTTCAAAATAAGAAAACTTATATAAGGAAATTGTAACATTTTATGTATTTGCGTGTTTTTTTTTTTTCTTTTTTTGTGGTCAATATATGAATTTTTTTTTTTTTAATTAGATTTTGTATAATTTAAGTTTTCATAATGATCACAGTAAACAAAATTCCAAGAGCCACCACTAAGTGAGCTCAAATAAAAGTAATAGGTAAATAGTCACAATCTACTACATAGGATAGCTAGGAGAAAGAGTGTAATAAATGTTGTAGTCCTAAAATAGCTTAATATGATATCTAAGGGTTGCAACATAAAACTCTCATAAGTTTGCAGTCTACTATATAAAATAGTTGTCGGAAAAAGTGTGATAAAAGTTATGATCTTAGAATAACTAGATATGATATATAAGGATTGCAACATAAAACTCTCATAAGTTCATCCTACTCAAAACATTCATGACAAAAATAATGTTTTCATTCTTTAAATATAGTTTATACTCTAGTTTTTTCCTTAAAAATTAAAACATTCTATTTTCATTTTTAAAAAATTAGATGTCCCTCATTTCATCCTTCCATTTGCTTTCGTTAAGCTTTTCTTTATTGGCGTGTCTAATATTTTAGGGGTGAAAATAGAACCTAAACTATATTTAAGGGATAAAAAAAATATATAGTTTAAGTTTTATTTTCGCCTTTAAAATATCATTTATCTTCTATTTTATCAATTCATCAACTACATCCTAATAAAAATAAAAACATATGATAGGAGTGGACAAAAGGGGAAAATATACAACACTTTAAATCTTCAGAATATTAAAAATTAATTAATTTTAGGAACAAAAATAGAACCTAAATTATATTTAATGGGATTCTCAAATATATATATATATATATATATATATATATTTAATGGTAAAATGAATATTTTAGTGAAACGTTCAATATGATTTGAAAGGAAAAGAATTAAAAAAAGAAAATGAATAAAAGGATGACGTTTGTGCTTGCATAACCATTTCTTTATTAATATTAAACCATTTTTCAAGGTAGAATATAACACTGAAATAGTGAAATTGTTGATTCCCCTCATTTTCACATGCGACTTTTACTTTCACGTAAAAAGTTTGGTTTCATTATCAGATCAACCTAGTCCTTACAAAACAGGAAGAGACAAAGTGGAGGAATCTAGTATCTAAGAGATGTATTGCCTTCTCCTTTCTTAGAAATTTGGTTTATCACAATTAACCTTAAGTCCTTACAAAGAAACGAAGAGTCGAGTTGTAGGAAACTAGTTACTTAGAGCCGGATTCCTCTCTATCTCTATCTATTCTCAACGTTTGAACATAAAAATCTACCCCCAATGATAGCCTTGAGGCGCTATATATATACACTCACATTGTCAATTCTGATGATATATACTACTACCTAGTACCTATTATCCACTTGTATGCAATTTGTCCCACTCAAACAAATACATGTGTTACCTACTTTTCCAGTTTTGATAGACTTTAACTGAAACTAAACATTCAAATTATATAATGTCCAAGTAATACTAATCTTTCTTTCTTTTTTTGGGTTTATTTTAGCAGTTTTTTTTTCCTTCCAAATAATGAAATAATCCCCAAGTCTCCAATAGTCCAACCTACAATATTTCAAATACTAGCGATGATAATTGCCTTCCACCAAAAGCGTTAGGTTAGGGACTTGAGTTTGGAAATCAGTCTCTTCCAAAAAAAATTAGAATTAAGGTTATTTATCATGACCACTCCTAGACCTCACTAAAGTAGGAGTTTTGTACAATAAGTACGATCTTCTTTTTTATGAGTAGTGTTTACTTTTTTAAAACTGAAATCGTGACTTCAAATTAAAAAGATTTTACACACAACTATGTGTGTTAACAGAGTATGCGTCAGCATACTTATCCCCTTTTTTTTATTAATATTTCAAACACCAAACCAAGAGGCAAAATAATAAGAAAATCTATGAACCAAAGGACCAATATCTTGCACAACATTGAAGATACGATTCATATGAACTAAACTAACATAAATATCCAAAAATAAATAAAGGGAAAGGAAAGACAGTCTATCTTGGCATGTAGTGGTTGTTGATCCATTATATTTATACGGTCTCATACCCATGTGTTGTACGAAAATTTTGTGCTTATTCAGTCGGCCTAAACACAGAGTATCGCTGCTGAATTGTAAGCAGTAAGGGTCGTCTTGTTACAGCTAGCTCTTACCATGGATTGAATTAGTTTTAAGTTGAATTGAATGCTGAAGTTGTTGTAGATTTCATTAACAATATCAACACTCGACTAATGGAATTTTTGAGACCAACTGCTGGTGGTTGAAGAATCAATTCAGCCAATGTGAGTTTCACAGTTCTTATCAGGAAGCTAACTATTATGAAGATGCGTTAGCTGAGCTATGTTCTCATCAAGAGTGACTTTTTGTTATTCGTGGGAGGTCTCCGAGCACTGTTATTACTCGGCTTTCTTTGATTTTTTTTTTTTTTTTTCTATTTGATAATTGCTTTCTTTGATAGTTGAACTATATAAACTTCTCATTTTCTTTCTATTTAATCTATTATGTCAGATCTACCAAAAATAATTACAATTATTTGCTAAATCAATTAACCTCTACTGAGTCATGGAACGCAGAATGGGGCATAAAATGTGGCCCTAGCAAATTAAAGTAGTCTATGCTTAAGTTCAAATATGAGTGTTTAGGTCAGAGATCGACTTGTAATTAATTAGATTCAAAGCCAGAAAAAATTAATAAACATACAAACAAAGGTGAAACAATAAATGAGAAAGAATAAAATAGAGAGAGAGAAACAAAATTGGGTTTTGATCTAAACGAATATATGTGTGTGCGTGTGTGTGTGAAATGTGCACGTGAATGATGTAATTGAGCTTAAGTAATAAGAGTAAGTGTCTGTTTGGTTTTACTTTTTGCCCAAAAAAACACGATGGCGTTTTGTAAATGTATATATTTTGACATTTGGTAAGATTTCAAAATTGCACTTAATGGCTCCAATATCATTATTTTTTGCTTTTTTGTGTTGCACCTTTCAAAATGCTTTTTTTTTTTTTTTTTTTGATACCAGCTGAATAACATTAAACATAAAGGAGGATACAAAGTTAAGCCTTAGCAGGCTAGTTCAGGTTACAAAAAGACCAGGATAGTTAGCAGCTATTGATGCTATGTTAAGTACATTTGTCATGACTAGTCTAGGAACAAAATGGACAAAAATACACAAGCTTTGCTGCTTTAAATGCCAAAGGTCAGAAAGGAGAGCCTGATCTTGCCACGAGGATTTGCTGGACGAGTTGCAGATTTGGACTAGTTTTTTATGGTTGCATAGAACAAGTATTCTGCAGAAACCATGATCCTTGGCTATGAAAAGGGCTTCCACCATTGCCTCCTGAGTCACCATATATACTGATTGTCTACCACTATTGGCTGCACCTCTGAACAAAGAGATCCTTTCCATAGTAGTAGCTTCAAAAGCGTAGCCATATCTCCTAGTTCTTCTATTTCTGCTAGCTGCCACTTTGATGATTAACTGCCAGTTTTGATGAGGGATTCTCTGTACGGTCTACTTCACTGTTGGTCTGATTTCTTGTATTTGATTGAAAGCTATTTGATACCTGCACACGAGAGATTGAGCTATTAGAATAACTTCAATGGGGTTAGGAGATATACCTTGATGCAGAACCATATTTCTGTGGTTCCAAATTGACCAAAGGGTGGTGAAAATGGTTTGCAAAAAACACATTCTATCCTGTTCCAAATCTGAACTGGACACAATACATCGACTAAGCCACTGTTCAACTAAGATACATTCCATATCAGAGGTTCTCAAACCAGGATTTGATCCATGCCAGATTGCTCTTGCACAGTTACATTCCAAAAATAGATGAACAGCAGATTCTTCTAAATCGTTATACATTACACAAGTTCCTGCCACGGGGATGCCTCTTTCCTTTAGCTTATCAAAAGTAGGCAGGCAATTGTGCAGCAACTTCCAAATGAACATAAGAACCTTCAAAGGTAACTTCATCTTCCAGAAAAAACTCCAAATAGAAGACTTTAGGATTGAAGAATTCTGAAGGGCAGTGTTCTGTTCTTTGTAAATCAGATGGCATGCTTGACTAACATTATATACACCTGATGACCAGTATTTCCAAACCAACTTGTCACTGTTGCCTTGGGATTTAGGAAGAGGAATCTGGAGAATCTCTTTGGCTTGTGAAGGTGGGTAGATTTTCCTGATTAGCTCACATTTCCAAGACCTAGATTGATTATCAACTAAGTCTGCTACTGTACCATTAAGCAAACCATAGTCCCTAAGAACATGGTTTGAGCATTGAAACCAATCTGGGTGGGAGAGTGGTATTTGGTTTCCATTTACAATCAGCCATCGACCATGATGAAGGGAAGAACATTGAGCCTTAGTGATATTCCTCCATACCCAAGAGTGGTGAGGTTTAGGTTGGTATTCTCTTAAGGAGCAACCAGGGAAGTATTTTTTCTTGAAGGTCCTAGTTAGAAGAGAGTTGGGGTTATCTTGTATTCTCCAAAACTGTTTTGCTATCATTACTTGGTTGAACAGATTAAAGTTTTTGAACCCTAAGCCACCCGACCTCTTTGGTTTGCAGAGTGTACCCCAATTTATCAAGTGAAGCTTTATTGTACGAGGTTCATGTCCCCACCAAAACGACTTAACAATGGTATCCAATTTCTTGCACACAGAATCAAGAACTTTAAAACAAGAAAAAGTATAAAGGGGTAGAGACTGTAAAACAGAAGAAATTAAGGTTGCTCTCCCAGCTTGGGACAAAAGTCTAGCCTTCCACCCCTTAAGCTTATTTTGGACTTTGTCAACAAGGTCCTGGAGGTCACACACTCTTCTACCTCTAAGCTTAAAATTAATGCCAAGGTACCTACTGGGTTGCTGAACAATATTGACCTGAAGAGAATTAGCAATGGTATCTTGTTCATTTTGTGGAATATTAGGTGAACAGTAAAGGTCAGACTTAGCAAAATTGATACTTTCTCCCGAGAGAGAACAATACCACATAATAATCCTTTTAAGATTATTAAGGGATGAACAATCATTTTGGAAGAAGAACAAGGAGTCATCTGCAAAAAGAAGGTGAGTGAAAGAAACCCCTGCCTTCCAATTGCAATACCTTTGATTTGTTTCCTATTTTCAGCTTGAATTAAGGCAATGGAGAGTACATTGGCACAAAGAAGAAAGAGGTAGGGAGAAATGGGATCACCTTGTCTTAAGCTCCTATTTGGTTGGAAAGATTGAGTTGGGCTGCCATTAACAAGTAAGGTATATTTTACTGTGGTGACACATTCCATCATCCAATTGACCCAAATGGGGCTAAAGTTCATGGTTAGCATGACAGCTTGAAGAAAAGTCCAACCGACTCTATCATAAGCTTTATTCATATCAATTTTCAAGGCTCCAAACCCTTTTTTCCTTTCTTTTTTCTTTTTTAAGGTATCAAAGATTTCATGAGCAAGAAGGATGTTATCAGTGATACTTCTACCTTGGATAAAAGCATTTTGGAAAGGTGAGATGAGTTTATCCATGAGAGGTTTAAGCCTATTCACAAGGATTTTAGAGATGATTTTATAAGTGACATTACAGAGACTAATAGGCCTGAAATGAGTAACCTCTTTAGGGTTGTTCATTTTGGGTAAAAGGGTGATGTAAGTGTGGTTTAGAGATTTAAGAAGGGATCCAGAATGAAAGAAAGCCTTGACAGAAAGAAGGATATCCTGTTTCACAATATCCCAAAATTCCTGGAAGAAAAAAGCAGGAATTCCATCAGGACAGGGGGCTTTATGGGGTCCCGTTTGAAAAACAGCCCTTTCAATTTCTTCATCTGTTATAGGCATGTCAAGAAGTTGTTGCTGATGAGGATCAATCTGAGGAATAGGAAGGGATTGAAGTTCCTCAGAAATTTCTTAAAGAGACCTTGATTCAATTTCAGTAAACTGATCCTTAAAGTGAGTAACTAAGGTGTTCTCAATAACCTCTAAATCCTCAGTGAATTCCCCATTCTCAATCTTAAGATGTAGAATTTTGTTTCTAGCCCTTCTTTGCTTCACTAGAGTTTTAAAATACTTGGTATTACGCTCACCTTTAAGAATCCAATCATTTCTAGCTTTTTGGGCCCACATGATCTCTTCCCTAATCATTAACATCTCAATCTCTTCTCTAAGTTGTCTTTCCTTCCTAACATCAGCTATGGTTTGAATGTTGTCTTGCATTTCCTGCAGGTTCTGTTGTTTTTCTTTTATCTCTTTGTCAATTTTTCCGAAGATTGTTCTATTTCATTCTATGGCCCTCTTCCTGACATTGTTTAACTTGTGTTAGAGCTTAAAGGCCCTAGACCCCTTAATCTGGACTTCCCATGCCTTTTGAATCATATCCTTACATGTACTGTATGTCAACCACATCCTCTCAAATCTAAAAGGCCTTCTTCTAAAAGCCTGCTGCATTTCAAAATCTAACAATATAGACCCATGATCTGATCTTAGGATAGGGTGATTACATAAAGCATAATGAGGGTATGTGTTAATCCATTCCACAGAAGCAAAGGCTCTATCTAGTTTTTCCATCACAAAAGCCTCATCCTCCCTTCTGTTCATCCATGTAAACCTTTGGCCTTTAGCCTCCAGCTCACGTAATTCCAAATCATTTAAAGTATTAAAGAAGGAATCTGCTCCTGCAATACTTCTAGTATTAAAGGAGAATTTATCCTCATGACACAGGACTTAGTTAAAATCCCCAATACAAAGCCAAATTGGTTTTGCAATGGGTTTCATTTGTTTCAGTTCTAACCAAAAAGCTTCTCTTTTTGTGTGAGGTTGGCCATAAATAAAAGTTATGGAGAGAGGAGTACCTTTATGGTCAAGGAGATCAACATGAATTAGGTGCTTGGAGCCATATTGGAGGTGGAGATTCACATTTTGCTGCCAACCAAGAAGTAGACCACCACTCAGACCTTCCCTCAGAAATTCCCAACCATTCAAAAATCCACATTTTTCCAAAATTTCTCTGCCTTTGTCCTGAACTAACTTTGTCTCCATTAGAAAGATAATATCTGGTTTGTGCTCCTAGGCCTTTTTTTGGCATTGTAGAACTGTAAGGGTGTTGCCCAGCCCCCTACAGTTCCAGCTGAGAATCCTCATGGCTGATTGGGAAGCTGTTGAAGGCCAACTTCCCAAAGCCCTGAAACTGATTTAGCATGAAAGATAGGAGTGCAATTTTCTGTGGAAATTTCTGGGGTTATCAAAGTTTGTACTTGAAGAACCTCCTCATCAAACATAGCACAACATAACTTCTGTTTTATATTCCTGCCAAACTTTCCAATCTCTTTTCTGATCCTTTTCCTAGAACTGATTCTGATGGTGTCAATTCCAGTGGTTGAATCCCACACCTCATTGCAACTAAGGTAAGTGTTCTGTGAAGATGACGGCATTGAACTTGTGATAGATGGGGGCCCTGGTCCCAAATTAAGAAGTTCAAATGGGCTTAATTCTCCCACTGTGACCTCATTAGTATTGGGCTGATTTTCAAAGGATGGGCTTGCATGCATGTTTTGTTGAGGCTGTGTGGACTCAGGACCCTGTTCAACACTGAGATAGGCCTCTCTAGCAAATGGATCAATTAAACTTGGCCCATGACTTGAGCCTCCTAGTTTAAATCTAAATCTCCCGCGATCAACTCTCTGAACCAAAGACTCAATGAAGGAATCAGGGGACTCTGGAATGCACCCTTTTGCCCATCCTTGATCTTGCCTAGCTTCTGGTCTTTCTTTATTCAATTGATCTAAATTAAACATCACAACAGTAGTATCACTCTCAATGTCAGAGGCTTTAAACTGTGGATGGCAACTTTGACCATTTGTTATAAATGGACCAAATCCTTCAATCCAGGTCCATTTGAGATTTGAATCATTAGGTGGTAACCATGTAGGTCTCATTGAGAATCTGGCATTGCCAAAGCAGTTGAGATTAGAAGTATCATTGTTACTTCTAAGTTCCATGTTAGGGAGGCTTACAGGTTCCCTGTTGACAGAGGTGGGGGTACTTGAAATGGGAGAATTAATAGGGGTTGGAGGGTTTATCTGAACTTTGGTAAGGTCGTTCAAACTTGCACCTTCCTGTTGGTTAAGGAGTGGGTTGGATCCTTCAGCAAAATGATTTATGTGGTTGATATTGAGGAGGTTGATAGCAGAGTGAAGGGAAGAATCATTGAGGTAATTCTGGTTTAAAGAAGAGGGGTAAGAAGATGTGGGATTAGAAAAGCTGTGAGGAGGTTGGAAATTGGATGTTGGGTTTGTTGCATGTGAGGAGGTTGAAAATTGCACTGTATATATATATATATATATAGGTTTTCAAAACACCAAGACCAAAAGCTAAACCAAACAAGCCCTAACACCAATTTTTTTTATAAACACCCTAACACCAATCTTGAGGGATTAACATGGCTCAATTTTATTTCAAAGTCCAAAATAATGAAAGTTGGGCAATCAGAACCCTTTTGTAGGATTTTGATTAAACATTACGTTGTGAAAATCTGTTAAGGGTTGTAAATTAGGTTACTCAAAACCCATCCTACCATGAATGCTTGATGTATTTGACTTTGAAATGAAGTAGATTGTATGTAACGACTCAAGGAAAAGCACTAGCCACATTTGTGCTATACCTCAAAAGGACTAGTCACAATTGAGGCTCCTTGTAGTTGTTAATAAAGCTCAGATCTACCCAATAAATACCCGATGTGGGACTCATTACACACCCACATACATCATACAATCAATCAAATTGGGGTATCACAATCTCCCCCACTTAAATTCCTAACGTCCTCATTAGGGCTCACTTTGTGGGGAAGTGTCTCTGAGCCCACACGGGATTATCGGGCTAGCTCTGATACCATATATAACGATCCAAGGAAAAGCGCTAGCCACATCTGCGCTATACCTCAAAAGGACTAGTCACAATTAAGGCTCCTTGTAGTTGTTAATAAAGCCCAGATCTACCCAGTAAATACCCGATGTAAGACTCATCACACACCCACACACACATTACACAATCAATCAAATTGGGGTATCACATTGTATTTGGTTCTTGTTGCCAATGAGATGATACTTTGTACTTGCTGAGTTCATAGGGGTGTTTGAGTCCTCATAAGAAGCAATGACCTCTACTTCCTATTGCAATACTGGATTTTCTTTTGCTTGAGCAATTCTTCAGCGATGATTTGCACTAGTGTGTAAAGACAATTCATAGGTGTTTTGCCCCATTTTTTTTTTTTCATTTAACTATTTTAGCAATTAAATCATACAAAATCAACCCATGCATTAATAAGGAAACATCTTATTCTTAATATGTCAAATCTAATTTATTATGAAAAAGTTAAAAGAAAAAATTATGAGTTTACTTAATTATTATTCTCTAACCTAATCAGAGTCATACATGACAACCATTCATTAAAAGTATTAAAGAAATCAAATCAAACAATCAAAGCATGGATTCGACCTTTTCTAGGTCAGGCTGCATATGCATAGGGAATGCTTTGTATGCTAGTTTTACAGAGACAATTTCAAAATTCCTTTACATTCATTCCAATTCACATTTCATGTTTAACTTATTCGTTTGATTCATTATTTAAAACAAAGTAAGACACGACATATCAAAATTAAATAAATCAAATCCAATATTCCTAATTAATTAGCAAACAAATAAAAAAAATCAGCTCATGCATTAGTAAGAAAACATCTTATTCTAAATATGTTAAATCTAATTTATTATGTCAAAGTCAAAGAGAAAACTATGGCAATTAATTATTATTTTCTAACTTAATCAGAGTCAAACATGAAAAGTATCAAAGAAATCAAATCAAAAAAATTGAAAACGTAGATTTTGCTTTTCCTGAGTCAAGCTGTGCACGCGTGCGCATGGAGAAAGTTGCGTACACAGGTTTTTGGGTATGCATACATACCTTTAAGGCTTTAACCATGCGTGCACATTTGGGGACAGACAATTTCAAAATTCCTATACATTCATTCCAATTCACATATCCTTTAACCTATTCTTTTGACTCTTTATGCTATCGTTGGATTGTCACCCTCTTGATATCGATCATTTCTTGAAGGTTCGGGCTACTGTTGTTTTTCAATTCTTAAGCAAGTCACTTTGATGTTGGTAAGAGCATCCATACAGCCTTCTTTTGTAGTCTTGAGCTTGTCCCATGTGTATGAGTCATGCATAAGGTTCGGGCTGTTGTTTTTTAATTCTTTAGCAAGTCACTTTGATGTTGGTATGAGCTGGGGAATAGCCTTCATTTGTAGTCTTGAGCTTGTCCCAGATGGATAATGGGCCAACCCTTTTTTTAAATGAGGCTTGGAACCCAATGGTTGGTATGAGATGCACTACAGGTTGGGTGAGAGTGATTATCACCCATAAGGTTTTGGCCCTTCATCCCTAAATAATACTTTTCATTAAAATTAAAAAGTGAAACAAAATAACAAAGAAAGGAAACACTGAGGCTTGTTTGCTACTGTTGTTTAAACAACAATTTTTAGTATTTAAACAATATTACACATATTTTTACATATTTTTTGACTCACACATATTTCCAAAAAAATACAAATGTTACTGTAAACATCTTACCAAACGGGCCCTAACTATCTTGGCCCTAACTATCTTGCTCCCAACTCCCCAAACAAAAATCAAGGATGGCAGAGATGGGGGATGTTCCCCCTTACGGTTACACAAAAGAGCCCACTTTATGACTTAAAAATATTGTGAGCAACAAAATTAGCTTCCTTATAGAGGGTTGGTTGGGGTTAGGGTTTAGGAGAGGAAGAGAGAGGTCCACTTTTTGTTAATTAATAATATATATTTTATTTAAAACATAACTAAAATAATTTAGTACACAAGGGATGTTATTACTATATCAGCAATTTGACATACGACATTAATTCTGTTAACTTGAATTTGGACAGGGATCAATTTGCCCAAAAAATAATTGTGAAGGACTGTATTGCAGAATTCAAGTAATTATAGAACCAAAAGACTTTGTCCCAATAGAATAAATGAAAGACGGAAAAAAATTATAAAGACAAAGGGGAGGATTTCTAGTTAACATAACTATAAAATTAACACACTTTTTCACAATATAATGCATGAATGAAAAATAGCAGGTACTGGATATTAAACATATCTCCATTGGCTAACATAATGATAAAGATACAGTGAACCTCAGCTTTTCGCAGTATTTTTGAAACCCCTAAATAGGGTAGTATATTTAAACTTCTGGCATAGATCCAATCCAATACTCACTCATCTCTTGAAGCAGGATCCATACCAATTGAAGGGCTATCAGCAAAATACTCTTGGTGCTTCACATTCACGCCATGCTGCTTATTAACAACAACTAAGGGATTAATTACGAAAAAAAGGTAACCAATGGATCAGTTTCTGATTATGATGATGACTAAGATGCTGAAAATAATAGCAAAACCAGTATGCACTTTAAAATCAAAGGAAAGAACTATAGAACATCTAAATCAGCGACAATGGCATCTAAAACAATTCTAAACACCAACAAAGTGACATAACTGGCATTCAATTATTTCTAGTGTCACCTTTAAATAAATGGATCCAAAGCTATTGAAAAATTATATTCCATTTGCCCTAAAATAACTGGAAAAAAAAAATGCTTCTATTCATATCGGAGTATATAACATAATGATCTTATGTTTGTGTATCTAATGTGGGTTAGGCTACCATGGGTGTTTACCCACAACACTGCCCCAATAAAATGTGTCCATTGTCATATAAAATCTGTCAGCTGACAGTAGTATAGGTTCTAAGAAAAATAAAATGTTTTACTGAATGCATGGTTACTGAGAAATGACAGGATATGATAGTGAATCAACAAGGTGAAGCATTATATTGGTCACAGAACAGTTCCATAGGATATAGTTTACAAAAGAATAGATGGACCCATGTCAGACCTTGCTGTAATGGCAAATATTCTCTTTACCCAATCAAAGAGTCACAAGTTTGAGTCCGAAAATCAACCTCTCCAAAGTTGAGAGTCAGTCTACTTACCAATCGCCTCTCTCAAAACCCCAAAATCAGGAAACTTGTTCAATACTTCCTTTTTATAGATGGACGCATGTAATGTCTCATCAAAGTCTATATCAAATGGTTACTTTAATTTACTGTGTATACACAGTTTTACGAGAAAAACTCTACTTTGCCTGAAACATAACCAAAAAAAATACCTATCCTCCCCACGAAAAATCTATGGCGAGCTGCTAAGAGTCTTTTTCCCTTCAATTGTTCCTACCTCCAAACTGCCTCTCATCCATGAGTGAATTTGATGTGGGAAGCTCAAAAACAGTTTTATTTAAGAAGTCAATTGTAATTTTTTTTTTCTATTAGCCTGTTTGAATTTATTTAGGTCTTATTGATGCAGCGTGGGCGTGTAGAAGCAGAATCTGTAACACACAATTACTACAACTCTTCCACAAAACCTAAGTTCTATAAGAACACTAGGCTAGTAGGCAAAATAATAGAGAAAACCTCTCTAGCAAACTTTTATTGATAAACGCACAATAATAATAATCAACCTCTCTATAAAGAGTATTTATAGTTATAGAATTTCTCCTACTCCTTTTAGGAAAAGAAATAATAAACCTATTTCTACTTGAGAAAGGAAAAACAATGTAATTAGGAAAAGAAAAAACAATTAAAATCCTAATTCAACTAGAAAAAGGATTTTAATTGAACTTGTAAATGCAAATAAATCCTAATTCCACCAGGAAAGAAAAAACAACATAAAATATTAAAATATTTTATTCTTCCTTAACCAATCTGCATCACTTATTAGTTAATAACATTAATAGCATTTTTATTTAATTTTCTAGTGTCAATTGTATTTTTTGTAATTCAATAATTGAGATTTCCTAAGTAAATTAGAATTAGGGTAAATTATAGTAGTGTTTAATTTGCTAGATTAATAAAATTTCCGCTAAAGCTTTTTCAATGGTTTGATATTGATTCCTATCAACTCTAGGTTTTGATTCCTAAGTTTGTTTCCTCACTTGGTGTTGATTCCAAGCTAATTCCAAGCGAACTTAGGTATTGATTTCTTGGATATTTTATTTTTATGTTCTTCAATTTTGATGTGGCATTAATTTTGATTTGTGCCATGTCAAATTTTGGTATCATGACCAAAATCAATCCATCAACCACGCCTCTCCGAAACCAATAGCTCCACAATCTGTAAATGGGCATTAGATGTTTGTGACTGACAATCAACCCAGGAATGGTTGATGAATTGATGGACATCAACAGTGATGGAAGTTTTAGGGACGTTGCAACGAACTTGTGGGTTTCTATCGCGATTTGGCAATGATGTATTGGGATTTGCAAAAATTGAGCCCAACTGATAGGGAACACAAGCTGATTTGAGGAACAAGGGCAGACCTTGAAGAAGAAGTTTAGAGTTCCTAGACCTAAGTGCCAGACAGCACAGAGGCCTAGGATTGACAATCCTTGCTCAGTTCTCTCTGTTTTTAAGTGGTGGTTCTCTATCACTTCCATGCACATGATTTAGGCTTGGGATGACAATTTTTTTTTTTTTTTTTTTTGATCGGTAGGCTTGGGATGACAATTAAGATCTCAGATTGTAGAGATTCCAGGAGTACACATGGTTAGCTTGAGTTGGTTAGTTGTTAGTAAAAAAGGATAGAGTAGGTAGTTACAATTCCTAGCATGCTAATCACATTTATCACATGTTAATAAATGATCATAGGGAATAATAGAACCAATAAGATGAGGTAACGTGGGCCAATAGGATTAGCTCTATGGTTCTATAAATGATCAAATTGCAATCACACTTCCAATTCATTGAATGAAATTACCAATTTGTTGCTTAAACTTATTTGCCTTGCATTGGAGGAAGAGACTCCCTTAGAGGCCTCCTCAATAGGAGAAAGTGGCTCTCTCAAAGAAATCACAACACATTCAATGTCTCTTTTTTTTTTTGATAGGTAATAACAAATTTATTGATAATAGAAGTACAATGGATTTACGATAGTAAACTCACTGCACTGAAAAAAATACAAACCAATCAAAAAGAAAGACTAGCAGAATTGAGAAAATCAAACAAAGAATGACAATGCGTAAACCCCAAAATACGAGACCACTCAAACAAAGTCCTAAGCAGCAAAGATTTCACACAATCTACAGGTCTCTCAATATCCTCAAAAGTTCGGGCATTGCGCTGCTTCCAAATTAACCACATAAGACACGCTGGAACCATATTCCACACATTTGAAATGTGACTCCCTAACCAATTCCACCATGCAGAGAGAAGAGAAACAACGTTCTTCGGCATCACCCACTGAACCCCAAACAAACAAAGGACTTCACTCCACAAGGTATGAGCATACTTACAATGGATCAATAAGCGATCCACAGTTTCCTCTTCACATCGACAAAGGCAGCACCAATTAACAAGAGGTAAATGCTTCTTAACAAGGTTGTCTATAGTAAGAATCCCACCCCTAGCAGCTGTCCATAAAAAGAAAGCCACCCTTTTAGGGACCTTAACACACCATATGCTCTTCCAAGGAAAAGACACCAACGGGGCTGCTAGCAATGAGAAATAGAAAGAGCGCACATCAAAAACACCACTACGATTCAATTGCCATATCATGGTGTCATCACCCCCTCTAGGTAGCTTGGATGAGATATGCGCAAAAAAATCATAAAAGATCCCTGTCTCCCAATCCTGAAAAGCACGACGGAAGCGTAAGTTCCAGCTTCTACCACCCCCATCCGGTGCATAGTCAACCATATCAGAAATCATAGCTGACTTATCCATAGCAATAGCAAACATAGCTGGATATAAATCCTTCAGGGCAGTAGGGCTACTCCAAGGGTCATACCAAAATCTGATACGAAAACCCTCACCCGCTGCATACAACACATGACCAAAAAAGCTCTCAACCCCCTTCCTAATGTTCTTCCACATACCACATCCATGCGTCCCTCTAACAACTCTAGTACACCATCCCCCACTGGCCTCCCCATATTTGGAAGCTATAACTTGCCTCCATAAATGTGTGACCTCATTCCCAAATCGCCATAGCCACTTCCCAAGCAAAGCTTGGTTAAATAGCCCAATCTTCCGAATCCCCAAGCCACCTACCTCCACGGGCCACACAACTTTCGCCCAAGCAACAAGTGAGAATTTAAAAACATCATTAGATCTCCCCCAAAGGAAATTCCTCTGAATCCTCTCTAATCTGTCCGCCACATGTTGTGGAATAGTGAACAAAGATAAATAGTATGTAGGAAGACTTGATAGGGTACTCTTCAATAAAGTAAGTCTACCCCCTTTTGACAAATATAACTGCTTCCAACCTGCAAGCCTTTTTTCCATCCGTTCAATGATAGGGTTCCATATTGAGGAATCCGTATAATGTGCCCCCAAAGGCATACCCAACTAAGACATGGGTAAACAGCCTATCTTACAACATAAAATACGAGCTAAGGCATCCAAATTCCCAACCTCACCAACCGGCACAATCTCACTCTTGCCAACATTTACTTTCAGTCCTGTGATAGCTTCAAAGAAAATTAGAACCATACGAATATGTAATAATTGTTCCTCGGATGCATCACAAAAGAGAATAGTATCATCAGCAAACAAAAGGTGAGAGATTTGCAAACCCCCACTTGCATTGGGACTTGCTTGGAAACCACTGAGAAGCCTCCATCTTCTGTCCTTTTCAACAATCTACTCAACACCTCCATTACCAATAAGAATAGGAGTGGAGATAAAGGATCCCCTTGGCGAAGACCACGAGAACTGCCAAAGAAACCAGCTGGAGACCCATTAACAAGCACTGAAAAACGGGCAGTAGAAATACACATCTTCATCCATCTCCCCCACTTCTCCCCAAAACCCATCCTCTCCATAAGGTAAAATAAGGCACTCCAACTCACATGATCATAAGCCTTCTCAATATCCAATTTAATAATCACACCCGGAACACCACTCTTTAATCTACTATCCAAGCATTCATTTGCGATTAGAACAGAGTCAAGAATCTGTCTTCCCCTAACAAAAGAATTTTGGGAATTAGAAATAAGTTTATCCAAAACACAACGAAGTCTATGTGCCAAGACCTTAGAAAGTAGCTTGTACAAACTACCCACAAGGCTGATAGGGCAAAAATCTCTAATATTGACTGCACTAAGCTTCTTGGGTATCAAACACAAAAATGTGGCATTGAGAGATTTTTCAAAGATACATTCTTTGTGGAAGTCTGCAAAAAAAGCCAAGATCTCCTTCTCAAGAACACACCAGCATTTTTGGAAGAAAGCCATAGTAAAGCCATCTGGACTAGGGGCCTTATCACCCTTAGCCTCCCGAAGGGCTGCAATGATCTCCTCCTTCTCAAACTCCCTTTCTAAAGTAACCCTATCAGTTTCATCCAGATTTGCAAACTCTAAACCATCAATAGTGGGCCGCCAAGATTCGGTCTCCTGGTACAAGGACTTGTAAAAACCCACCACTTGATCCTGAATGGCAGACTCATCCTCATACAAAATGCCCTCAACCTCCACAGCCCTCATAGCATTTGTACGTCTATGAGAATTAGCAAGCCTATGAAAAAACCCAGTATTATTATCCCCTTCTTTTAAGTACAAAGCCTTCGATTTCTGCCTCCAAGAAATCTCCTCCAAAGAAGCTAAATACTCAATTTCAGCCTTTATCTCAAGTCTTCTTGCACTATCTGCCGATGACAAAGATTGCATCCCTTCTCTCAAGTCTAAGTCCAAAAGCTCAACCAGCAAGCATTTTTTCCTAAAAGACACATCCCCAAAAACATGTTTGTTCCAATGCTTCAGGTCTCCCTTAAGAGCCTTCAATTTGCAAGCTAGAACATAACTAGGAGACCCCACAAAATGGTAACCGTTCCACCAACCTCGCACAAGATCCACAAATCCCTCCACCTTAAGCCACATATTCTCAAATTTGAAAGAAGTCTTTCCCCTCGACATTCCACCTGCCTCCACTAGAAGAGGACAATGGTCCGAAATCACTCGAGGAAGAGGCCTTTGAGTCACATCCAAAAAATGATCCTCCCAATCAGCGGTTACCAGCACTCTATCAATTCTAGACATAGAAGGGTTCTCTGAGTCACGGAACCATGTATACTCACCCCCCACCAAAGGTATATCAACCAAAAAATTCCTCTCAATAAAGTTCGAGAATTTGAACATGGCTGGACTAAAAGAAGTGCAACCAAGACGCTCTGCTGGGTATCTGATGATATTAAAATCACCAAGAACACACCAAGCTGCACTCCACCTCCCTCTCACACTATCAAGTTCAGACCACAAACAATCCCTAAGACCATCAGCATTCGGACCATACACCCCTGTACATATCCAATCAAAACCATCTACCACACCCTTAAACAAAATAGAAACAGAAAAGCACCCAACCAGAACATCCATTTTTTTAAATACCCTCGTGTCCCAAGCCAAAATAACTCCCCCTGCGGTATGAGTGGCATCCAAAGCTACCCAATCAACAAAAGGACTACTCCAAAGACTTTTCACAACAGCAGAATTGACAGAATCCAATTTAGTTTCTTGGAAACACACTACATCACACTTCCACTCCTTGAGTAAATTCTTCACCGTATCCCTCTTTTGAGGATTGTTTAATCCTCTCACATTCCAAGATAAGATTTTCAAATTCTTGGACAACTAACTGAACCCACCCTACAGAAATTCTCAATCCCTCTGGTTTGTCGACCAGATTGCCCCTCATAGTTGACGGAAGAGACTAAATTCCTCAATTCCCTCATACCTTTTTTAGTTGAAGAGGTATTGCGGCGAAGACTACTGGTTGTAGCTTGCTTTTCCCACACTTTCTCAAGCTTTTGAAAAAAATCAATGCACTGATGCTCACATGAATCAATAGGAAATCCCACATATTTACCAAAGCCTTTAATCTTCCTCTTCACCCACACTGAAGGTTCCAGATCCTCCCCCACAAGAAAATCATCCAGTGCAGCCTCTGATACTAAATCCAAACCCCCATGAGGATCCCACTTAGCCAGAGGTACACAATCCAAAGCATTATCACTCTCCTCATCCTTAACTGACCCCTTGGGGTTAACCCAATCCAACAACAAAATTTCATCATCCTTAGAATCAAAACCCAGCTCAGATAGAGGAGAGAAACAATTTTTACCCAGCAGCTTGTGGTGGCGGATCATATCGGAGAGTTCAACAACCGAAAGAGACGCGGAAGCATCGGACTCAGCGTTGACAGACTGCCCATCGGAGTTTAGAACAGCACCGGAGTTTGGGAAGTTGTCCGCTGCACTACCGGTGACAATCACGGTGTCACCCAAACAACCCACCTCAGCCCCGCTTGATTTATGGCCCACCGGAAGACCACCAACAGCCCCAACCTCATCACCGTACCCATCAGACCTTGGAAATACTCCACCCAACTCGCCGGAACCCGGAAACACCATCAGAAACTTCTCGGCTGAGCCATGGGGGTCCGATCCTTCACTACACTGGGGTCCCGCCAAACTATTGCAGTTCGAAACCTCCTCCACACACCCATCGGCCCTTGGGAGGTCCCCACCCAGCTCGTCGTTGATCGGTGACAGCTCCGGAACCTTCTCAGCTTGTGAGCCTAAACCTTCACCCACCTCCCACAAACTTCTTTCAGTCAACCTTTCCAGATTTTTAATAAACTCATTTTGGGCTTTAGTTGGTTTGGCCCGCTGAGCTTGATCACATGTTATTGGGCCTAACTTAGCACATGTTGGTTTGACAAAAGTACTCCAACGTACCTTACGTTGTGTATTCCCATCAAAGGCAGCAGTTATTTTTAAAGAAAAGTGGGTCTGGGTCCATCTGCCAGAAGGGCCACGTAAGGGGCAACTATTTATGGAAAGCTTATTTGAATTTTGAAGGAAATCAAATCCCCCAAAACTCTCCTTCTGATTTAACTTCCTAGGAATATTTGGAAACTGATTCTCCAGGCATAACTTCCTTCCTGATTTCACGTCGCCATTAAGATTTTCCCAAATTTGATTCCTTGAGTTTCCGGTGGATTTTTCTAGCCCACCACCGCCAGTGACCACCTCCGTTCCCAGCCTAGATGCTGATTTTCCCAAGAAGAATTCACGTAGCTTCATTTCAAAGAAAGCCCAACCTCCCTTATTCCTCCCTTCCGGGACACACAAACAACCACGTCTTGCCCCATTATGATACTCAGAGATTTCCACAAAAAGACCACTCTTATTTGACCTACTAGAAAACTCCAAGAGTTTATACTGCTCATGAAACCGTTTAAAAAAGTGTTTCTTGCTAAAGTCCCAACGGCGCAGCTCTACTAGACAAGCAATGGTCCAATCCAACCCCGTTCTACCAACCCGGATTGAGCCACGATACCTACCCCTATTTTCAGTAATGGCATAAGCATCCATACGACCCCCATCAAAAGCCAAGAGAAATGACTTTGAATCAATACGAAAAGAAAAAGAGTGCTTCACCTCTGGTACCCCTGGTTTGGCTGAAAAAGGCTTGGGAGTGGGTTTAGGCAGGTGCTGTGAAGGCTTGGGATTTAGGGGTAAGGAGGTCTGGGTTTGGGGAGGAATAAACTGACCAAATTGAATTGGCCAAAAGAAGGGTTGTGTGAGTGGGCAAGGATAAGGGGGAAGGAAATGTTGTGGAGTAGGAAAAAAGTTTTGGCCAGCAAGGGGTAGAATTGGAGGCTGGGTTGGCAGGGAAGAAGGGAGAGATGGTAGTGGTTGTGGGAGCATTTTGGTCATACAATGTCTCAACTCATACATTCATTCAAACCAAGTCAACCATCAATCTTCTGCTTTCCATTCCAAAATGCCATTGCATTACCATCAATCCCTAAGTCATTTTCCTTCAAGACCCCATCCCAAATCACATCCACACTTTCTGCCCTATCCTTGGCTGACCCTCCCATGTTCTAAATCCCTCGTCCAAGTCCTCCAAACTGTCAACTACTCACATCCACACTTCCGCATTCAACCATAAACCAAACCCAAGATCCAAGAAACTCTAATCCCTCATTGTTCCCATTCAAGATTCTACTAGGATTTCTGAAAGAACACTCAAACCATAATTGTGTTCCTAACACCATTAATGTGAGGAAGACCCAAAATTGATGATGGTCGCTAGCGGTTGACAACTCAGCAATTGGGTGCTGTTTGGCTTGACAGCCACTTTAACTTTAGATTAATCAGCTACCTAAGCCTTAAAGGATCTTAGTTCACTCCATAATTGCCTCCTAATATCCCATTATTTGAACGTTTCACAAAGGAAGCATAAAAAGAATCACTATTAATTTCCACTACACAATGCATCACCTATTCAGGCTTCTGCAGCAAAGAAACATTTAGATATCTTTATCCCAGCATATTCAAATTCTTCCCAAATAAAGATTCTCATAATTATTTAGAAGACCCCATCCAGATACCATACGTTCCTTTATTTTCTTGACCCTCAAAGCACTCTCCATTACTGCATCTTAACCTGAGTCTCCACAAGGCACACCAATGCTATCTCATAGCCTTAACCTCCTTTTACTTCAAGGAGTCATTTAAACACTTATGTTCCAAATGATAACATTCATGCTTACTTATAAATAAATATATAAATAAATTGATAAAATTCATGCTAAAATAATGGGAGGTCATTTAAAACCAATCCCTCCACTTGAGGTCACACTCAAGCTAGTGACCAATTGATTACCTGTCTTGCTTCACATTCGATTTTTTTTTTTTTTTTTTCACTCCTTTGGCCAATGCATTTGTTATAAGCTATTGCAATGTATCAGTACCTATGAAAATATTCATTTGGACCATATCTATGGTTTTTTTCCATGTCATCAAATACCTTACTTTTACTTTTGATAAGTAACTGAAAATTTATATTCAAAAGAAAAAAAAAGAGAAACATCTGAACCTATGTAGGCTGGAAGTATACAGGGATTGCTAAAAATATTATTAAAAGTACAAAAATGACAAATCCAAAAAAAATTTTGATAAGTAACAAATCCAAAACTTTCATCATATTTTTAAAGCAACCATTTAATCATACATACCATGTAATAACAAAAAATTTTAACTCCAATGGGGATCACTCTGTCCCTTCGAACATGCAATTGTTGCATCCTCTCCAAATAGTAGACATATTGCATAAAGGAATACAATGGCGACAACAACAACAAAGTCTTAGTCCCAAATTTTTTGGGGTTGGCTATGGATCCTCAACAGATTAGTTAGGGTCATCCACATGAATTCTTTTCCTCCATTCTATTCTATCTGAAGTTATGCTCTCTATTACTTCCCTAATTGACATGTCCTTTTTCATTCCTTCTAATAATGTTATTTTCGGCCTTCCTCTTCCTCTCTCTCTATCTTTTTTCATTCCCACAACTTAGATCAACTCACTCTTTCTTACTAGTTCATTAATCGCTCTCCTCTGAACATGACCAAACCATCTCAAGAGACTTCCTCATCTTTTCATCAATAGGGACTACCCCTATCTTTAAGCGAATTTCCTCATTTTGAATCCTATCTTTCTGTGTATTTCCACTTATTCATCTTAACATTTTAATTTCAGCTACACTCATTTTATGGATATGTTACGTCTTAACAGCCCAACATTCGGTACCATAGAGCATCGTTGGCCATATAGCAATCTTATAAAATTAACCATTTAAATTAATAGGTATTTTACAGTCACACACTACTTGTGATGTGCTTCTTCACTTTATCCACCCTGCTCATTTAAGCTACACTCATTTTATGGATACATTATGTCTTAACAGCCCAACATTTGGTACCATAGAGCATAGTTGGCCATATAGCAATCTTATAAAATTTACCATTTAACTTAATAGGTATTTTACAGTCACACATTACTTGTGATGTGTTTCTCCACTTCATCTACCCTGCTCCTATCCTCTTAATATTGGAAGAATTTAGGAGATCAAAAGGAGTGAAGGATTTCAACTCCCAATCATGAAAGGATCAAATAAACATAATAGTCCAATGAACATCCCCATCATGGCAGAAGATGTAATCCGCTAGAAAGGCTTACACCGTGTGATTCATTAAGCACCCCTTCAAAGGCTCTTGGCATATTCAGATACAAATTTCTTAAAACACATATGATGATATGAACATGCCTTATACTTTAGTGGCCATTTGGCTGATCTAATCTTAATGGGCTTCCACAAGATGCCCAACAAAAAGGGACTCCCAAGAAAAAAGGCCGAAAGTATGAATTTGTTCTATCCTTAAAAGTACTCCTAGAATTCAGCTAATCTTTTACCCAAAATTCCTATTCAAGATTTCACACAATCCTATGACTTAGAAAGCAATCCTACAACAGTCCCACCAGAAAGTGAATTTTTATCCCATCCAAATTGTTTATTCTTTCAGATCATAAGATCATACAATCCTACGCTCAACTTTAAGTTTTTTCCCTCCTACTACTTTACATCTATTTATTTGAAATCCTATTCTCCATGGTCCTCTCTGTTCAAGTGTCTTATTTTCTTTTATAGTGTTATATCAAAAAAAAATACCAAATATGGATATTGCATTTTTTCACCTATAGTTGGTGTAAGACATACTAAATAATCGTTTTTTTTTTTATAAGTAAATGTTAACAGTCTAATGTCTACCAAATATATGCTGCTCAATTAACATATTTAAGCCAATATTTATCCCAGTAGTTGTATATATAAAATAATCATATAGCTGCATATTTGTGTATCTTTTCACAAATCTCCAAAGTTCGTGTTAAATTCAACTTGAAATTTAAAAAGTTAGCATCCAAAGTTACAATTAAGCTACATCAATCCAAAACACTTGTTATAAAAACACTTTAACACTTACCTCATGCAGTGCCCTTGAGAGGTCCTCCATCGTCAATACAAGGCGCTTATCCTGTTCCCAGAAAAGCCTTAGACTAGCCAGAAATAATCATGATATAAAAACAAATGTACAGAAAGAGTGAATGTGGAGCACCTTTTGCTGCTTATCCCTTTTGTCCCTAACTACAGTAGCCTGTCTTGCCTTGCATTGCCTATATTACATATCATGTGAAGTTAACAATTAATAACTAAGTAGAAAAGCAACTACTAAGGGGTGCAATTTTGAGTTGATAGTATAGAGGATGACCCATAAATACTCCTTGAAAAAATCTTAGAATCAATTGACAACAGGGTTGGATCCAAACTAACCCAAAAAATACACAGATTCAAAACCCAGGTACAATGCCTCTATGCCTAGGGCCCTAGACGAACCCATAAAAGGTCTAAGTTTGCACTTTGAAGTAGCTTGATTGAGGTATAAGAAGCCAAACGCACAGAAAATAACTGCTGAAAGCATCTAATGTAGCCCCACATCCCTACATGTCCAAAATAACTGGTTATATATATACATATATATGTCAAGTACAAAGACTTCACCAACTTCTACTCCCACCGCTACACCTCTCCTTCAAAACCTAAACATGCATTGCAGTTTAAATTCCTAGATCATAGAAAAGAATTGTATTTTATGTTTGCATGTGTATATTGATGTATTTGCATGTATACGTGTGTGTGATGAAATAGTATTAGTGTTAAGTAGCATACTGAAGAGCATCACTTGCAACCTCAGCTATAAACTTTTGCGTAGCAACGGCTACCAGCCTAGTTCTGCAAAAATGAAGCCAATAAAATTTAATTAGACAGGATTTAACAGGAAAAGTAAAATTCCAAGAGCATATAACATCAAATTTTTTTTTTTTTTTTTTTTTGGACCCACATCCTCCCCATCTATCCACTATTCTAGAAAGAGGAAGTGTCATTTGAGACAGAGATCATGAGATATAGAATATCTGATATCTTTTCTTTTCTTTTCTTTTTCCTCTTTTAAGAAGATTTAAACTTTTTTTTATCAATAATTTACTCTTGCACAGTGTGGGTCTCAATCCACAACCTCACCCTCCACCTCACTCTTACAAAGGGAGAATATGCCATTTGAGCTAGAGCCCATTCATGAAAGAAGACTTGAACTAAAGGCCTAGCTGAATCCAAACCCATCCAAGTTCTCAACCTAAGCTATGGCTCAAGGGCTTAAACATCCAATTTCATAAATAAATAAATAAAAACAAAACTTGATTATTATCTCTTAAAATATCCAGCTCAAGGGGAAATGTTTTAAACTCTGAATACATTGACAATAAACAATGAAAATAGTCAACCACATAACAAACATAAGCTTTTAACTATCAATTGATTGACGATTGTGAATAATAATAGACAAAATCATCAAGATATCCTAATTATTCTACAGAAATTTGAACCACTAACTTCAATCAAACACTTGTAGCTATATGATAGTGAGAAATAGGAGAAAAACAACTCAAAAGACTAGCACAAAAGGAAAAGAGCACAGGCATAAAGAGATTGTCCCTTCTGCGTAACATAATTTGCAGACCTTCATAAATTTCCCTTTGCTAAACTACATCCACTACAACTGTAAAAGAGGATCTGGCTTTCCCTGTGCTAACTAGACTACTTAGATTTTATGATCACGCAGACTCTCGGTGATCATATTAACCTTTGGCAGGACATCCCTACCACAAAAATAACTATGTGAACAAGAAGTTGACTGACACCTACATGATCTTCCTTTTTCTTATTAAATCTACCTCCCAACGACGACGTAAACTGGTTTTTTTAAGACAACAATGTGAAAGTCAACTAATACTCTACCATGCTTTCATTTGACTACAATCTTTTCTAAAGAAATAATAACAATCCGTTAGCAAAACATATGCATTTCCAAACAATGAACATGTGTGTGTGAAAATTTATATATAGTTTCTAAAGTGATAATCTCCAAAGGATAGCCTTTGCCACAAATAAGTTCCATAAAATTAAGAAAATAAATAAACCCATCAAATTTTGAATTAAGCACTGCAATACCCATTTTATAAATTCAAAAGAAAATCACCGACCACATATTATCAAATCCTAAAAAACAGAAAGAACAACATAAAATAAATTTCTTAAAATTTATTTTTATTTTCAGTTCATCGACACTATTTGAAAATGTAACATTAAAAGAAGATGAATAGAAAGTACCTACAGTCGAAGATCGGGAGATTGAAAGCCGGTCTTAGCTAAGAAATGCTCCACCAACTCATCTGGTATCTGAAAGTGAAATTCCATTCGGTAAAAAACAGTTCAAGTAATATCAATATGAAGCTGAAAACGGTTTAGATTGGGATTTTTTTCCCAGGAGAAAAGAGAAAGGGCAGTATTATTTTTTAAAATAAAAGGAGTGTTACAGTGGGAGTGTAATCCATTAAGGATGCGAGGAAATCTGAGAGCGCAGCGTCATCGTCGTGCCCACCATCGCTTGATTGTTGCTTATTATGGTTCATCCTCTCCCTCTCCCTCGCTGGAGCTGTGTTTGTGATTTGCGAATCGTTGAGTGGAATTATATATTCCTGATTTTGCCCTCCGTGGACTTTGTATTATACAAAGACTAAACGAGTGCCACAATTTTTTAAGCAACTTCTCTTAAAATAAAATAAATTTTTGTTCTATCAAAAATAAATAAATAAATAAATACTGAAAATTTTTGTCCCATAAAAAAATAAATAAATTTTTGCCGCAACTTTGCCAAAACTTGTCCACAACCAAATGACTAGTGTGTAAGTTATGGCGTTGCGGATCTATATACACTCACAATTTTTACTCCACCACTTACAACATGAGTAATTTGTAATTTTGTATCAAATATTATGGTCCTAGCATTTTTGTTGTATAAATTACATTCGCTTTAACCTTTGAGAGACCCACCTTGGGTGGTTTTATTTATTTTATTTTTCACAGAATTGATATTTGATTTTCAAGCACAAATTCGTTAAAAAACATCATTTCAAACTATTAAATCATGGAGTGTCATTTGAAACTTGATTTTTACAAATTCAAATTTTATGAAGAAAAAACCTAATTCAAGATGATTTTAAGTTTCTAGTTGTTTTTTTTAAGGAACTTGAGTCTAAAATATTTGAGTTCCAAATGAATTTAGATACCTAAATAGTTTTGAATAATGCTCTC
Source organism: Quercus lobata (assembly GCF_001633185.2). Lineage (NCBI taxonomy): Eukaryota > Viridiplantae > Streptophyta > Magnoliopsida > Fagales > Fagaceae > Quercus > Quercus lobata. The sequence goes on along the minus strand of NC_044915.1, from coordinate 13,719,363 downwards.
TAGCAAAATTCTTCTTGAAAATCAAATAAATAGGAAAAAAAAAGGTCTAACTATAAGAGAAGTACTATACACCACCGCACCTTTTAGACAAGTTGGCACCTCCAATTCACAAAGTGTGCTTGGGATTAAGGGTTTGAGTAGATGGTTATAGCTAAGTCGATAGGAGGCACTTGACCACATAGCAACTAATAAATAATCTTCAAATTAATATAAGCAATTGACAATATTGTGTAAGTTGTAAGTAAATCCCAAACTAGTGGCATATGTCATAGGGATTAGGATCTGATGCAATAGTCGTAGCTATTGCACTATGCAATTCCTCTCACATCATTTTCACTTTTTCAAAATTATTAACTTTTTTTTTTTAACTCTCAACTTTTTTACTTTTTTAACTTCCTTGATCTAATGGTTAATATCAAAAATTAACTTTTTTTACTTTTAATTTGAACTGTTGAGAAGGTATTGTATGGTGCAATAGTCCTAGCTATTATGCCAAGCCTTAATCCTATGTCATAGACATGTGTCCCTGGTTTAAGAAGTCATTTAGCAATAGAATGGTCGCGTGATGTTTCATTCTTAATTTTCTATGAAACTTGTCATTAAGTCCTAGACACTACCTTGTGATTTTAAATCTCTATAACTATAGGATATTCATGCCACAATTATATGTTTGAATTATGATACTATCACCTCATCTTAGAGATAGGTTCTACACTTGTGAGGCTATCCCTTTATGTGAGAGGATGTTGCATACAATTATTATACAAAGTAATAAATCCCCATCTCATGTTTTAAGTATGTCATGTTGAGTTTTATTCCCTCTGTCATGCCTTCTCTCCGATGACGCACTTGTATTTACATGGTAACCCTACTTGAAAATTACACATATTAATAACCCCAATCAAATTAGTTCTTCAAGCTTTGCCTTTTTATGTTTTTCATGCTTTTAAGGGGACAAAATCTATATATAGACGCTTTGACTCTATCATCTAGATTTGGAGGGGGAGACTGGAGAGCGACAGAATGGTAGAAAATTGCACCTAGTTAGATGAAAAATTTTATAGCTTCCAAAAATTAGAGAACCTTAGTTTAAGAAAAACAACGTGGCTAAACAAAGTCTTGTTATTCTCTCAAAAAAAAAAAAAAAAAAAGCCATACCTGTTAAGCAATGTCTTTTATTTTTATTTTTTAATAATTCAATAATTACAACAATGAAATAGAGGAATTTAACCCTTATTTTTCTAATGAATGAAAACAAGTTGTGATACTAAACTACATAACTCTTAGCCTTGTTAACCAACTTCTAAGATTGCTTAATTCACCTAATTTTCTAATTTTTTGAGTACTTAGAGAAAAATACCATCTAAACATAACTTCTAGATTTTTACCACTCTCCCACACGTGAGGTAGAGAATTAAAATATGGGTTAACATTCAACATTTTTTTAATTGTTACAATTTTGTGGACACTATGGAAACCAATATATTCTTAAATTTAAATAAAATGTGATGACGTACAAACTTGAGAATTTACAGAAATCCTTTTAGAATTCAAATCCAAATAATATAAGATTGTGTTTATTATTATTATTTTTTAAAGTAGCTTATAACCTCATGTATATGCATAGATATACTTAAACAATATACATTAATATGCATAGTATAATTCTTACATATATAACTTAAATATTATTAATAGTCATTCTTATATATATTTTTTAACTCTTTAAAAAGTCATGTAAAAATATTATTAGGTATAAAATGTAAATTGTCAATTTAAAAAAAATTATGTTAATTAATTCTAAATTCTTTAGTTTTTATATACAATAACTCACTTGAATGAAGTAAAACTCTCGTTAAAAATAAATAATTTAAAACACAACACAAAATTAGACTTCAATTATAGAACCTAACTGAATTTTCTTTTTAAGTTTTAGCTATTAATATAAGATGCATAGATGGTGATGATTTATTTGGGGTCCTAAGCCCAGCTACATGGCAAAACCTAGTCGGCCCAAAACACCATAGACAGAGTTTTCCGCTACAAAGCCTACAATAGTTTCTCTAGGCTTACGTTGAGCCACATGTGCTACCTTACCTGTCAGCAGTACCACCCGCCATGTGTCTCTCTGAACCAAACTGTTCTTCATCTTCGTGAACCCGCTTGCCTCAGTCTCCATTCACTACTTGTGCCTCAAGGCAATCTTTGATTCCCACTTCTGCTTCAGTGAAGAAAAAACCAAACACAGAGAGAGAGAGAGAGAGAGAGAGAGAGAGAATTTCATAGCTAATATCAACTTTAGAAAGAAAAAAAAAGGGGCAATATCAAATGAGGTCAGTTATTTCTCGGTTGATCTTTTCAAAACAATCGATTCCCAGACTCAAGTAAGTCTCTCTTTTCTGTAACAATTTTACATTTTGACCCAAATACTACTTGGGTTTTTAATACTAATTATGGGGTTTTTATGGCAACATTTTTCTGTATTGTATGAGTTTATGTATGTGCTGTAATTTTTTTTTTTTTTGTCTGATATATGACATGGGTTCGACTGCATTGATGAATTTGGATATAAAAGTAACTGGGTCTGTGAAATTTCTGGGTTTCATTTGCTTCTAATTTTTTAGTAATTAAAGTTTGTAGGATATTGCTGTGAAACTAAAGTTTTTGAAAAATATGTGAAACCGGGTTGTCTAGAAACTGTTACATGTAGTACGTGTTTAACTCACTTTTTTTGTTTTTTTGTATGCGTTATTGAATTTCATTTGATTATTTTAATTGTGGTTTTTTTTTAATATATAAAAAAAAATATATATATATAAGTTTTTGTTTTGTTAATGATTCTTATTAATGAGTGTACACTCAACGCTGGAATGACTGAATCTCTAATTTGGTGATTTTTTTTAATTTTTTATAATTCGATAGTTGGGGGATTTGAAACTTAGATGTTTACATTGTAAACACCAAAAGATGTCAGTTGAACTATAAGGCTATTGGCAATGATTTGGAGATAAATTGATTTTGCAGCCTAACAATGCCAATGTGATCAAGATATTTGGAGGGAAGAGGAAGGGGAGCAACGGGGGCTTTTATTTAGTTTTAGCTTTTGTGACTTTACTTGTCAAAATACAGCCATAGCTGGACACCTATTGGTTTGGGTCTGTTTAATGTTAATGACATTTAAAGTTTATGATATAAATAGGCTTACAGGTGAAAAAAAGTAGAAGAAGTGATTGGTATGGTTCATTCAAAATATTTGTTGACAGATCCTTTTATTTTCTGGTGGAATCAAGGGTTTTGCCTAGGTAGAACAATATCCAACCTTTTCTTATTTTTGTGCTGCATCATAGTGCTACTGATCCTTATAATATCCAAACTATATTTGCCAATATGGGAAACTCAAATTGTGCAAATGTCTGTTAATTATAGGTGAGCCCATTTTGAATGTGGATGTCATTGTTAGCTCCGTAGTTGTTATTTTTATTTTTTATTCCACTTGGTGTTTGTATTATCAGCTGCTTCACCTTTTTATACCTCTGTTAATGAAGCTTAGCTTATGCCACTGGGCATGTCAAATATTTTAGGTCTTGCATTTTATGTAGCTTTCAAGTACTACTTTTGAAATGTTAGTGTTATTATAACAAACGTTTTGTAAAGCTATGTTACTTCAACAAATATTGCTCATGTTGTAATGAGTTGCACTTTTTTTAATCTCTTTTGACATCATTGGCTGGGCTATTAGGTCAAGTGACTTTAGTTGCTTTTGTTCTATAACATAATAGTGGATTTGTATCTTATGTTCAATTGAGATAGCAGGTTGACTATATGGTTCACTCATGCTTACTATGATGTTAATTTTTTTTTTATATTCTCATTCCAATTAATATAGTACAATGGCTGTATCCGGAAATGGGAGATATATGACAACAGATTCTACCAAGGTTGATGAACCATTCAAGGTTGACAAAGAGTCCAAAGTTGAGGAAGCAGAGACGGTAGATGTTCCCCCACCTCCAACACAGAAGGTATTACACTGTGAGGATGCAGATTACTATGAATTTTGTAATCCATTAATCATGTTGTATGGATTCTTGTGCTCTCTTGACTTTGCCTTGAATGAAATTTGATTCAGTTACTTGTGTTGGGTGGAAGTGGATTTGTTGGATCACATGTTTGTAGAGAAGCTTTAGATCGGGGATTGACTGTTGCTAGCCTCAGCAGGTACAGAACTCTTAATATTTTCATAAATATTTTTTGTCTCTGTTGCCAGTGGTTCTTATCTAGGTGGATGCAACTTAATGTGCCTGCTGATGCTAAAGACATTTTGGATATGACTGGCCTGTTGGTATATTAACTTGAATGGCATTTTAATGCATAAAATGCAGTATAATCTATTTTCATTGTATATGAACTTGGATTAGTAGAAGTCCAAGGATGGTCTGATGGCGAGAAAGTTATGCATAATTTTATTTGGAAAATCAAAGTATTGATATTTGTATACATTGCTGCAAGTACCAGAAATGATATAATTTTGTGCATCTTGCATTTTGTCCTCTTGGTTCTTCTACCTATCACTGCTTGCTTGTGCTACCAGATGCTGCATTTCCCTGATATATGTGCAACTGACTTGATTTACTTGGACCTTTGTTAATGATTTTCAATTTCTTAGAATCAAATGTGTTTGTGTCCGTCAGTCTTCTTAAGCTGACTTATTATCATGAAGCAAATGACTTTTATTTCTTTTTGGATAAGTATAAAGCAAATCAGTTGAGATAGGCATTTATAATGTCTTGTAAACCTGCACATATGATTAAAAAAATGGAAATTTAATTTCAGCAATTTCAGTGAAAATTTTAATAATGCTGTAGAAGCCGTTGTGGGAACTTTCTGGTTCTTTAAAGATTCACCATCTTTTCCTTAATTTTTTCTTCTTCCTTTTAGGTCTGGTAGATCATCTATACGTGATTCTTGGGCTAACCACATTACCTGGCATCAAGGTATGCCTTCTCGAATTGGCCTATTTCTTGATGACTTTATTTTTGGGATTTTGTTAATGCCTCCAAAAAATTCTTCCCATTTCCAGGAAACCTTCTTTTACCTGATACATTGAAGGAAGCTCTTAGTGGGGCGACTGCTGTTGTAAGTTGTTTTGTATCTTTTGATGGAAACTAATTATGGTGACAATGTATTTTTAATTTGGATGGGGGAAATACTTTGACTTGTGTCTCATAAATTTCTTTTTCGGTTCCTTCTCTTTTCTTTCTGTTTTCTTCCTGTTGTGGCTATAGGTGGAGGTGGGGGAGGGAAAGAGAGGGCGGGCGGGGGGGTGAGCTTTTAGTTTTCTTCTTCCTAGTGCTTTGCCACTATTGATTGACAACAGCACTGGTGATTATCAAATCTGTTGACTTGTTGCAATACCAACATAGGTATCATGTGGCAACTTCTGAATATGCTTTAACATTTGGATGTTAAACATAACCCGAATAAAAATGTTCTGTTTTTCTGCTGAAAGTGTCCATGCTGTTTAGAGTAGTATACACTAAAGGAGGTCTTCTTAAGTTCTGGCAAGATGTGGATTGGTCTGTTTAAGTTCATTTTATAGAATGGGTGAAAAACCACATTAATAGGTTTAGTATATTTCTGGGAACCTCGTTTGTGGAGCTTGGACTCTTCATGAAAATTGAGAAAAATATGAGGAGCAATGTAGCAAAAGCAGAAACAGGGAATCAGGGTCCAAAAGGAGTCAGCAAAGGGATAAAGGGAATTGATCCATCAATTATGGAAAGAAAGGGGAGTGTGGGATTTCTGCATCAAGAAATGGTACAGGTCTCATTTTGCCATAATGCAGCTCAAGTTAATATCTCCTCTGAGATTGGAGGGCAGATATTGTGAGCATTCAGGAGACAGAGGGAAATAATAACTCAGGAAATTGTGAGGAGCATTTGGGGAAGCCAATTTGTAAATTAACCCTTTTCAAGTTCATTGGGGGCTTCATGTGTCATTTTGGTATTATAAGACAAAGGGGTTGTAGAAAAACTGGAAGAGGTGGGGGGTGATTTTCAGTTTTTTGTAAATTTAGATGCCTCTGATGGTATTGTGTGGTCTTTCTCAGGAGTGTATGGCCCAATGTAGCTGGGTAAAGACGAAAACTATGTAAAGAACTTGCAGGTGTATACAGCTGGTTCAGAATTCCATGGTGCATAGCATGTGACCATAACACCACTCGCTTCTCTAGTGAACTGGTGGGAGTAGAAAGGGTTTTACATAGCTATGTAAAATTTTCAAGGAAAAATATCCTAAGCTTCTCATGATTGCAAATATAGAGATGCTTGAGTTGCAAATTGTATGGGTTGATCAAATTGAGTTATTCAGTGTTTATCCATCAAATAATTTCAGGATTGGGAAATGGAATCTATGGAGCATGTTTTGGATAATCTCTATTCTACTGAAATTAGATTAGAGGGAGAGGAAAAAATGTTTTTGTATCCCTCAAAGACATACGGTTTCCAGGTTTAAAGTTATTAGAAGATGTTGCAATCAGAGGGTAACTGGTTCTTTCCATGGAAAAGATTATGTAAAGCAAGAGCTTTGCCGGGGTTTGCTTTCTTCACTTGTACCAAAAGCCCTGGGGAGGGTTTTGACAATGTACAATTTGAGTTATGTATTAGTGCTGTGCATGCAAAGCTAATGGTGAATCTATAGATCATTTATTTCTACATTGTCCAATGGCTCATGAGTTATGGACAATGGTTTTATATCTATTTGCACTAGTAAACATGCTAGTGGAGATATTTGGAAAGAGAATTCAGTTGCTTTATGTGGAACATTTGGAGTGAGAAGATTAGACATGCTTTTTACAGAAAAGAGCATTTTGTTGTACGGCGGAAATTTTTGTTCCACATGTCCCTCTATGAGGGGACATCAAATAATTCCGCTTTCACTGTCTCGACTCTTCTATTTCCTAGCTGATATGAACTTTAGCTTGTACTGTTTATTTTTTCTTTATTTTCTCTAGTTGGCTATTCCTTTGTACATTTCACATGAACTAGGGTTGCACCCCCCTTTTGCACTTTTTCAATGAATTTACTTATGGAAAAAATCCTAGATATTTTGTATTGGTGACTCATGTGTGATTTTAATGGGACTGTGGAAATCAATGCAAATAGATGTTTACGAATGGGATAGTGAGAAGAAATCTAGGTTTATACTATAAGTGGATCTAAGCCTCCGCACCTGACCTGAAAAGCCTGAATCTGAGTCTGGATTTTAGTTCAAAACCAAAGTTTTGTATATATTCTAGTCTTCATGATGGTGGATTTGAAGGTTTTTTTTTTTTTTAAATTTTTTTTCTTTCTTCTTTGAAATTGTTTCTGCATTTATATATATTGTGTGTGAAGAAGGGAATGATTGTAAACTCCCCCCTTCTTAAGCTTTCTACCCTTAGCTTTATAGGTTCCACTTTACTGCTAGATTTTGTCGATTCATTTCTGTCTTACAGGGATGTTTGTCTACTTCACTAATTAAAGTTTATGTCCTAGATCTCCTGTGTCGGTGGTTTTGGCTCCAACTCTCACATGTATAAAATTAATGGGACTGCAAACATCAATGCAATAAGAGCTGCTGCAGAACAAGGTATTGATCTTTTTGTTACTATGGACTGCTCAAATGGATTTTCTTAGTAGTTGTTGCCTATAGTATGTGTTAAATCATAGAACCCAATGTCTCCTCTTAATCAATTTAGTGACTATCTTTTTCTAATGCATCCATATCACAAGGTTAAAACAGTTTTTAGATTGGGTTTATTTAACAAATTATGTCAATTTTGTATTGAAGAACAAAACTATAATTTTTGCTACCTTGTGAATTAAGGGTTTTTGGTAGTTTAGTTGAGTTTAGAATTTTTTAGGAGATACCAACAACTAAAAAAATAGTAAAAGTTAGTTTTTTTTGGTTATTAGTATTACCTACTTATGTTTTTAGTTTACTAGTCAATCTAGGAGTTCGAAAACTATTAGTACAAGAAAAAGTCCTTATATATATATATATATATATGGGGTTAGGTTTAAATTACACCTGATGTAACTCTTAGCAATGTTACACCACCCAATAACTTATTATTGAATTACATGTTCTATATGTTCTTAATATGCATGCTAATTTTCATGACGATCAGATATAATTTACCTTTCGATCCATAAACTCAACTTTTATGCATTATTTTAAACTACAAAAATTTGAATTTAAACAATTGATTGATGACATGACTATTGATCTTTGATCACATCGAAATTTTGTAAGTATGGAGAATATACAATGATAATGTAATCTAACAATAGATTTGTCAAAATTTGCATCTAATTAAAAAATATTGAGTAGTGTACTATTGCTTAAAGTTACACCTGGTGTAATTTGAATCCAATCCATACATATATATATGGGTTGGGTTCAAGTTACATCCGATGTAACTCTAAGCAATATTAATATTACACCACTTAATAACTTGTTATAGAATTCATATTTTGAAAATCTTACCGTTAAATTACATGTTCTATATATTCTTAACAATCATGCCAATTTTCATATCAATTGGATGTTATTTACTATTTGATCTATAAACTCATCTTTTATACATTATTTTAAACTACAAAAACTTGAATTTAAAAATTTGATTGAGGACATGGCTATTAATCATTGATCACCTTAAAATTTTGCAAGCATGGAGAATATACAAAGATAATGTAATCTAACAGTAGATTTGTCAAAATTTGCATCCAATTAAAAAATATTGAGTGGTGTAACATTGCTTAGAGTTACACCAAGTGTAACTTAAATCCAAGCGTGTATATATATATATATATATATTCTGCTAAATGTACTCAAAGAATAGATGGAGTTGAATGATAAAATCTGGAATGTTTTGAGCAATAAGGCATGTTGGGCTTCATGTACTTTTATCTCCCTTTCTCCTTTCTTTTCTTATTCTCTTTCTTTTGGTTCACGGGTACTGTCATACAGGCCTTAAACACCACAAAATTATCTATTTTACTTCTTCCTTACAACCCCAAATCAAGCCCTTTCTTTTTTACCTATCAAAACCCTATGTACTTTATCTACCAAATAACTATCTGATAACTCATCAAACCACCCTTTAATCACTAACACAACCTGTAACCCTTCCTTCCACAACTCCAAACACTAGATCCACAAATTCTCCTAACCTTAAACCGTTCCTTAGGCTTGCATCAGGTAAGCTTATGGAAGATTATTAGAGGAAGGTGGGATTCTTTCTCTAGACATCTTAAATTCACCATTGGGGATGGAACTTGGGTTAGACTTTGGTTAGACTTATGGTGTGGAGATCACTACCCCAAGCATCATTCCCCTAGTTTATTTAATTTGGCAGTGGATATGAATGTTTCAATTGCCTTGTATTTAGGAAATTCAAATGATAGAGGAAAGTAGTACTGTATTTCTCAATTTAGCAGGCCTTTTCAAGATTGGGAACGGGGATTTGTGGATAACCTTTTTGATTTTTTGTATTCTAATTCCTTACCAATTGAGGCACTGATCGTGTATCTTGCAAGGCAACAAAAAGGCTTGCAAGTAACTCGATTTTGAGACTAATAATAACATTATATATGCCATGCAATTGATTTATTTTATCTATTTTTCTGGTGAAATTTAATGAATCTGAAATAATTTACTTTTTTAATACTTTCAATCAAAAATTTAATTACAAGCTGTTAATTGCCCAAGCTTGAGCTCATACACCTAAATAAGCTAAGCCAAGCCTAGCCCAAGCTTTACTAAATGGTTGGCAAACCCAGCCTCAGCTCTGAGTAATTAAAGCTCAACATGAGCATGTATCACTTAGATATTTCTTTTAACCAAGCTTGAACATTCAAAGCTTGGCTTGTTTCAATTCATTTGGATTCTTACTTTTTTTTTTTTTTTGCTGGGTGATTGGCTCTTGATCCTGCAGGTGTGAAAAGATTTGTGTATGTCTCTGCTACTGATTTTGGCTTGGCAAATTACTTACTGCAAGGATATTATGCGGGAAAGGTATTGCAATGATCATATCTGAAAATTAACTCTGGATGGTTTTTTTAATTGTTAAATGGGAGAGGGGGGATTTGAACCTTGGACATCTTCGTTGAAAACACTAGGAGATGTTGGTTGAGCTACAAGGCTCTTGGTAAAATTAATCCAGGATTGCAAGCATTGGAACAATGCCTTATAAAACATTTCTCTCTTTGAAGGCTGTTTTAAATGCCATATTGAAGTTGTACTTGGGTCATCAATTGCACCCTATGATGTGTATGGTTTAGGTTTAATATTGTGTATGATTTAATATTTTTGTTTTTTGTTTTAAAAATTTTCGGGTTTTGATGATTTAAATGTGTGTGGTCATTATTTTCCATTTTATTCTAAAGTTCATTGGATATTGCCTATTTAAGTAATAGTAGGAAAAGAAACCAGATCATTTACTTCAATGCTCTAAGTTGAGAAGTACCAGAAATAATAATGTCAGTAATTAAGGACATCAATTTTTACATTGAAACAAATTATTTAGTCAATTTTTGTTAACTGCTCTGGCAGACCATAACAATTGGAAATTAACATACAAATTAGGACACGCTAATTATTATTACAACAAATTAGCAAGAGCTCATTGGTTATTTCTGTCCTATTATATGCCTTTCTATTTACATAAGGCTCAGAAGCATTAGCGTAATCTACCAATAAAATGGTGTACTAATGATCAAAGCTACTTTTTTTGGGTCATTCTCTCTATCTCTCTGAAAAAGTATTAGTCCTTTCTTTTCTGTAAAATTTTCAAGTGTAGCTAGTTAGAACCTTAAACATATAAGGGAATACTGCTTCGAATTCTTTGTTTCCTTGGAAGGGTGTTTGGAAACCAAAGATTCCTAGGCGAGTGGCATTCATTTTGTGGACAGCTACTCATGGTCGGATCCTCACTTTGGACAATCATTAGCTTAGGGGTCGCCCATTGGCTACTTGGTGTTGTATGTATTGTTGTGATGGGGAGTCGGTAGACCATCTTCTTCTTCATTGCCCTCTTACTCATTCCCTTTGGACCTTTATGCTTCAGGCCTTTGGTATTCATTGGGTTATGCCAGGATCAGTGGCGGGTTTGTTATCTTGTTGGCATCAGTGGCTTGGGAAACATAATTCAGACATTTGGAATTTGGTTCCAGGGTGTTTAATGTGGATTGTGTGGTTGGAACGAAATCGTCGTTCCTTTGAGGATAATGAGAAGACATTGGACGAGTTAAAAGTTTTATGCCAACGTAGTCTTTGGGAATGGTCTCGGTGTTGGGGTTTTTCTGATTGTTCTTCTCTCTTTGAGTTTATGTCTTCCCTTAGCTTAGTTTCCTGATTTCTTGTTTTGCTGTGTTGTTTGTTCTTTTTTTCTTGTTGTTCATCATCATGAACAACTTGTACTTTTCTTTTCTTTTTCTCTTTATTAATAAATTTCTGATTACCTATCAAAAAAAAGATATATTTTTTGATAATCAAGAGAAACTTTTATTGAAACAAGCTGCAAAAACAGCATTGCAGAGAGCAGCAAATCAAAAACTAGCATCATAGAATACAACAAGCTGAGCTAAGTAAAGTTTGTTTAATTTTCAATTTCATCTTATGGAAAATCCTTTGTTGCATCTTTTTTTTAATGTAGAGAGCTGCTGAGACGGAGCTGCTAACCAAATTCCCTTATAGTGGTGAGCTTTCTCATTCTTTCATGGTGACGGCTGTTATATTTTACACCTAATATATATATATATATATATGTTTGTGTGTGTGTGTGTGTTTTAATTGGAATTCCTTTGAGACCTACTTGAACTTTTGAACTGACATTGGTCACTTATATTTGCCAGTTATAATGTAATATTTCAGTTATACATCCTGAAGTATTTTCTTGAAATATGAAATTATCATCTTGCTGTAGCTGACCAGTGGAGTCTTAAGTACTAGTTTAAGATCTCAGTACAATGGGAACTTCTATTTGCATGACAAAGCATGTTATCTGCCCTTTTTCAGGAGTGATTCTGAGGCCTGGGTTTATTTATGGGACTCGCAGTGTTGGGAGCATGAAGATACCTTTAGGTGTAATCGGTTCTCCTTTGGAGATGGTAAACTCACTGTGCATCATATATAATATATTCTTTGTTTTTTCTTATGTTCCCCATCTATGCTGGAACCAAGATGAAAACATGCCTGATTCATATGAGTACCTGGTTCAGCTAGATTTAGCCAAAGAGGGCACCTTTCTTCTGCAATCACATTGTTTTCCACCCGAAATTCCATAATTACTGTTCATTACTCAATCAGTTCATGTCTTTCCACTTAACTATCCGGATAGGTTCCTTCTATTACACTCTCTCTCTCTCTCTCTCTCTAGCTATCTTCACATGTAATGTTTTGTCTCCAATCCAAAACAGATTTCTGATCTGTTCTGCTGGTAAGTTATGGGTGGTTCTACTTTTGTTTTTATTGAATCTAAAACTTTTGAGTTTGCTGTCGAGGAAGGGGGTTTGTTTTTCTCTTTATGTATCTATGAAAGAGGTAGGCACACCACACGTTCTGTCTGTATGGGTAAGGAGAGTGCGAAGAGAATTTTGTTTCACGTTGAGGACTTGGCATCTAAGCAAAAGCCGGGTCAGTTTGCGAGAACAGTTCGGGAGGGAGATAGAATTCTCATCATTCAGTTGGGCTCCAATGCACATGGCTCTTTTTTATTGTTCTCTGAATTAGACAAAGGCCGCCGGAGGGGTTCCATTGTCATTCCGGAAGGGAGCTTGGGGAGTGGCTGGAGAAGATTTGGTTTCCACTTGAGGAAGACTATCTTTCCGGTTAGCCAGAATCTCAGTGTTCAGTATAGGAGGACCGCCATGAAGCAGGTGGGGGTGATGGAGAATTTCCGGCAGAACCCAGAAGGAGTTGTAAACAAAGGGAAGGTGTTGATGTCAGGTTTTCAAAATTTGAATCCAGATTTTTCTTGGGGAGGGAATTCCGGGTTTGATAAGGATGGTGATGGGGCGGTTGTCACGTCAGTCATTAAGGGCGCTGCGTGTAGCAGTGGTTATATTTCGCCGACCTTGGATATTTCCTTGCGCGTGGAACGTGGGAATGATGGGCAGTGGCAGGTGATTTCTTCTAAGGTCAATGAGGTGGGCCCGGTTGCTGTGAAGCCCAGTGGTAACATTAAGTTACGTAGTTTTAAAAATGTGTTAACAAAAGGTAGTGGGCCTAGGCCCCACGCTGCTTGGAAACCCAAAGCCCAAGCTGGGCTTCATATAGCTGTGACTCATAAGCCTAAGTTACAACACGTTCGCTCTAAACCCACCTTCTATAAATCTGGAGAAACTTCCTCTCCTGCTTGTATCCCCGATGCCCAGTTGTGTGAGTCTTCACCTCAGCCTAGCATATCGGACTGCCATGTTTCAGGGATCGGGTCTTCGATTTCTGCTTGTGCGAACACCGCTACTGCATGTGATTCTCCTCTCTCGGTGCCTCTCCAGGTGGTTCCTAGCTTGGGGTCTTCGGCGGCCCCCACTTTTTCTGCATGTGACTCTGTTTTTGGGCTTCCGCCGACGCTCTCAAGCAGGTCGCCAGTTTTGTCACCATTTTACAAACATAAGGTGGGTAGTAGCTTTCCGACGACTGATGAGGTAGGAATGGGGTCGGAGGAGGGGAATTTTGAGACGGATTCAGCAAGTCCTACTCAGCAAGCAGAGGGATTGGAGAAATCTGATCAGATTTTCACCAAAGCACTACAGGATTTTGGTCTTACTCTTAGTGACTTTGTTGGTGATTTGAGCAGAACATGGGGTAATTCCAATGATTGGATGATTGAATTTCGGGATGGGAGGAAAATAGTTATCCCACTCTCAGCATATCGTTCTCCTAATTCCGTATCAGATCAACTTGTTTCAACTTGTTTCGAAGGGTGTAGTTAATTCAGGTAAGGATTCTTCTGTTAACGAGGGGCAAATTACTAGTTGTGTTTCTGAGTATGATGGTGTTGTGGGTTCTGTTGCCTCTGAGTTTGGGTCAGAGGGTGAGGCTTGGGACTCTGAGGAGGGTTTGTTGAATTGGGAACATTTAGGTGAACCACTTGAGGTGGCACCCCTGGCAGTGGATAACTCAGTGGTTTTGGAGACCCCTACGGTTGAGGAGAGAGAGTGTACGGTGGATGTCGACAACTCCAAGTTGTCACTTTGGGTAACTAATAAAATTAAAGCTTTCCAGAAATCTGTTGGGACCTCGTTGGAGGGGTTCGAAGAACAAGTTACAGGTTTGCTCTTAGCTTTAGAAGCTAGAAGAAAAAAGAGGATGTTGGATGTTGCCTCTCAGAGGAAGATGGTTAAGGCTGGGCATAAAGGGCATCGTGAATTAAAGAATTTATTGAGTTCTTGGGGTGAGGAGAATGAGTCAGAAAGGAGCAGGAGTGTAGTTAGGGACTGGGATGTTGTATTGCACCAATGAATTTTAGAATTGTTTCTTGGAATGTGAGAGGGTTGAATGAGCAGGAGAAGCGTCTTCAGGTTAGCAATTTGATCCGTAAGTGGAAAGCAGATATTGTTTGCCTTCAAGAAACTAAGATGGAATTAATTAATAGGGGTGTCATTTGCAGTTTGTGGGGAGGTCAACATGTGGATTGGCTCTATTTAGGCTCTGTGGGTGCTTCAGGTGGGGTGTTACTGATGTGGGACAACAGGGTTGTGGAGAAGTTGGAGGAAGCGGTGGGTCGCTTCTCAATCTCGTGTAAATTCAAAATTGTGGTGGATCAGTTTGTGTGGGCTTTCTCTGGTGTTTACGGACCCAATTGTGATAGAGACAGATGTCTCTTATGGGAGGAGTTGTCTGGCATTTGTAGTTGGTGGGAGGTGCCTTGGTGTGTGGGAGGTGATTTTAATGTTGTGCGTTTTCCTTCTGAACGTTCTGGTTCCGCAAATTTCACTTCAGCTATGCATAGGTTTTCAGCTTTTATTTCAGAGCTAAGCCTTATTGATCTGCCTCTGGTTGGGGGGATCTTCACTTGGTCTAATTCTAGAGAGGCTGTTTCAAGTTCTAGATTGGATAGATTCCTCCTGTCAGCTAACTGGGAGGAGAAATTTCCATCTGTTTGTCAACGCTGTCTTTCTAGGTTGCTTTCAGATCATTTTCCTATTCTTCTGGAGGGTGGGAATCTTATTGGAGGTAAGAAACCTTTTAGGTTTGAGAACATGTGGTTAAAGGATGAGGGCTTTTTGGAAAGGGTGTGTTCTTGGTGGGAGTCCTATCTTTTCCAAGGTTCTCCTAGTTTTATCTTGGCAAACAAATTGAAGAGGTTAAAATTGGATTTGAAGAGATGGAATGTGGAGGAGTTTGGCAATATAGGTCTCAGGGTGCAGAATTTGTGGAAGGATCTCAATGTGTTGGAAGTTATCGAGGAAGATCGTGCTCTTTCAGCTAAGGAGTGTTCGGAAAAGGATCGAATTCGGGGAGAGTTAGAAAAATCAGCCTTGTTGGAAGAAATTTGCTGGAGGCAGAAATCTAGGGCTCTTTTTCTTAAAGAGGGAGACAGGAACACAAAATTTTTTCACCGTATTGCTAATTCGCATAGAAGAAGCAATACCATCAATAGGCTTATGGTGGATGGAGAGTTATCCACAGATCCCAGGATCATTGAGGGGTGCATTTCTCAATTTTATAGGCAGTTATACTTGGAAAGTGAGGTCCATAGACCTCTTTTGGATGAGGTTGTTTTTTCTAGCATTTCTGAGGAAGATGCTAGTTGGCTGGATAGGCCCTTTGATGAGGATGAAGTGTTTAGAGTGGTCCATGATTTCAATGGTGATAAAGCGCCAGGTCCAGATGGTTTTTCTATGGCATTTTTTCAGTCTTGCTGGAGTTTGTTGAAATATGATATTATGAACGTGTTTCATAATTTTCATGCCCATGCGGTGTTTGAAAAGAGTCTTAATGCTACTTTCCTTGCTCTAATTCCTAAGAAAAACGATGCTGTGGATGTCAAAGATTATCGGCCTATTAGTTTGGTGGGAGGGTTGTACAAGATTATCGCTAAGGTGTTAGCCAATCGAATGCGAAGGGTGGTTCACGGTCTTATTTCAAAATCTCAAAACGCCTTTCTAAAAGGTCGTCAGATTTTGGATTCTGTCCTTATTGCTTCTGAGTGTTTAGACAGTAGACTGAAGGCAGGGGTGCCGGGGGTGTTGTGCAAATTGGATATTGAGAAAGCTTATGACCATGTGAATTGGGAGTTTCTCTTGTTTTTGTTACAGCAGTGTGGTTTTTCCGACAAGTGGAGAAGATGGATCAGGTGTTGTATTTCAACTATTAAATTCTCCATTTTGATCAATGGTTGTCCTTCTGATTTTTTTGGGAGTTCTAGAGGACTGAGGTAAGGTGATCCATTATCCCCTTTTCTCTTTGATATTGTCATGGAGGCCTTGAGTCGTATGTTGGACGCAGCTACTGTGTCAGGTCAGTTTTCGGGCTTCTCAGTGGGGAATGCTTCTGGTTCCTTGTTGACGGTGTCCCATTTGTTGTTTGCGGATGATACTCTTGTTTTCTGTGATGCTGATTGCAATCATATAACAGCTCTGCGTGAGATTCTCTCTAGATTTGAGGAGGTGTCAGGGCTAAAAATTAATCTAGGTAAGTCTGAATTGGTTCCTGTTGGGGTTGTGCCTAATCTGCATGAGCTAGTGGAGATTTTGGGCTGTAGAGAGTCTGCTCTTCCATTGAAATATCTTGGTCTTCCGTTGGGTGCTTCCTTTAAAGATAAGACGGTTTGGAATCCTATCTTGGAAAAGATGGAGCAAAGGCTAGCTGGATGGAAGAGACTGTATTTATCTAAGGGGGGCAAGGTTACCCTTATTAAGAGTACTCTTTCTAGCCTGCCTACTTATTTTCTTTCTCTCTTCCCTATTCCAGTTAAGGTGGCCAAGCGGATGGAGGAATTACAAAGAAACTTTCTTTGGAATGGTATCGGTGACGAACGTAAACTTCATTTAGTTAATTGGTCGAAGGTATGTAGGCCAGTAAAGAATGGAGGGCTAGGCATTCGGTGCTTGAGAAGGTTTAATTCTGCCTTATTAGCAAAATGGTTGTGGCGGTATGGTGTGGAGATTGATGCCCTTTGGAGAAGGGTCATTGGGGCGAAGTATGGGAATGAGTGGGGTGGTTGGTGTACAAAATCCGTGTCTGGGGCATATGGTGTTTGTTTGTGGAAGTCCATTAGAAGAGGCTGGCTGAATTTTTCTAAGTTCCTTCGGTATGAGGTGGGTGATGGTACTCGTGTGAAGTTCTGGGAGGATGTGTGGTGTAGGGATCGTCCTCTTAAGGAGGCGTTTCCAGATCTATATAATATTAGTAGGACAAGAGATGCTTCGGTCTCTGAGGTTTTGTGCTATGCTAACGGGAGTATTTTTTGGGACTTACAATTTCGTCGCTTAGTGAATGATCAAGAGTTACAATCTTTGGATTCGTGTATGGTTTTGATCTATTCCACTAAGGTACGAGGTGTTGGTTGTGATAAACTTTGTTGGAAGTTGTCCAGCAGTCGGGGTTTCACGGTGAGCAAGTATTATCACTCCCTTTCCCCCTCTTCCGCCATTTCTTTCCCGTGGAAAATGATGTGGCAATCGAAGGTTCCCCCTCGGGTAGCTTTTTTCTCTTGGACTGCAGCTTTAGGCAAGATTCTAACTATTGATAACCTTCGGAAAAGACATTTTGTTGTCCTTGAGTGGTGCTTTATGTGCAAAAGGTGTGGGGAATCTGTAGATCATCTCCTCCTTCACTGTCCTTTGGCTTATGAGATGTGGAGTATGGTCTTTTGCTTGTTTGGTATTTGTTGGGTGATGCCGCAAAGGGTAGTGGATTTGTTGGATTGTTGGTCTTGTAACTTCAGGCGTCATCGTAATATTGTTATATGGAGGATGGTGCCGCACTGTTTGTTGTGGTGTATCTGGCGGGAACGGAATGCTAGAAGCTTTGAGGGTCGCGAACGGTCCATTCTTGAGTTTAAGTCTTTTTTCTTTTTTACTCTTCTCAGTTGGTGTTTAGTTATACCATCTTTTTATTGTTTTTCTCTTCCTGTTTTGTTTGATCATTGTAATTTGGTTTCTTGATGTGTTTGCCTTTCTAGTACATTTCCTATGTACGGGGCTGTGTTCTTCTTTAATATATATTTTCCTTTACTTATCAAAAAAAAACTTATATCTTACTTGATAAATTATGATTTGTCTCAAAAGCTTAAGTGGTTAGAAAATGTTGAGTTTAATCATTAAACTAACACTCCTTACATGTGAGCTCAGACTCCCACTTTATAAATGGGGCCCAATATGTGAGATTTTTTATTTTTTAAATTGGGTAGAGTGGAGACATGCTTCAAATTTAGGGCCACTTGGTTTGATACTATGATAAATCCAAAAGTTTAAGCTGTTAGAAAATGGTGAATTTAATCATTTAACAAGTATTTTAATAATATTCTTGTTAGTTATGTGTTCCATGCTTTTCTTCACATATGAGGGTAAGGTAGTTTTAAGGTGGTGTTATTTGCCTGGAAACTAGGAAGTACATCCTACCGTTGGCATTGCCTGGAATACAAATCTCTCTCTCTCTCTCTCTTGAAGTCAAGTTTGCAGAGTGCTTCCAGACTACTTGTTGGAGGACTCTAGATTTATTTTGGAGGCTTTTAGAGCTTCT
The DNA here is from genome assembly GCF_001633185.2 of Quercus lobata. Classification (NCBI taxonomy): domain Eukaryota; kingdom Viridiplantae; phylum Streptophyta; class Magnoliopsida; order Fagales; family Fagaceae; genus Quercus; species Quercus lobata. Next base: position 13,700,628 of record NC_044915.1, on the reverse strand, counting down.
AAAGGAGGGGGGAGAATAGTTTCTAACAGCTTGAGATGGTTTGTGTCACCTGGAGTGTAGTTAATATTCCAAACTACTGGGAGTTTAAGAAACTCAACTAGAATAGCAACTATATGGAATCAGCTACATGGCTCTTTTGCACCATAATGCGTCTTATAGTAGTATTCTTCATTAATGTGTTGCAAAGGATTTACATGTCCAAACAGTCAGTCAATTTTTTCAAGGTTCAATATTGTAGGTAAAAGATCCCTAGACCCTAAGTATCTAATGGGACCCTAAAAAATATAAGCAATTCTGTTTCTTCCAGCATAAATTATTTACATCTTCAACTGTTCGCTGCATAAGACCTTTTTTTGTGTCAAACAATGATCTCATTCTCTGCTATAATACTATAAATTTTTTAATTCAGTATAAATGTTGATTATTGAACCCAATGGGCAGTTAAGCATTTTTTAGAAATTTTTTTAGATATTATGTATCTTTTAAATTTCTACATTGGCTGCTTGGGAAACAACCTAAAATTCATTTAGGTCTGGGTACCAAATCATATCGACACTGGGGACTGGGAAGCCTTAAGCCCAAGTTTGAATGCCAAGCCCCATTTCCAGTAACCCAACATCAAAAAAGGTTCTGTGCTTATTGACAGCATATTCCTCTATTTTAACGATCCAATAAGGACCTCATAGTGTGATAAAGCTTTTTTGAGAATGCGATTCATGTGGAAACAGTCATAGCCATTGTGTTTAAATTTTTTAGTTCAAGAAACCTAATGTCTTGCAGAGTTTTAACTAAATTATTCTCAAACGTTGCAGGTTCTCCAACATGCAAAACCGATGAGCCAGCTGCCACTCGTTGGGCCTCTGTTCATTTCTCCTGTCAATGTTACTGCAGTGGCGCAAGTTGCTGTTAGAGCAGCCACGGATCCAGTTTTTCCTCCCGGCATCATAGACGTCCCCGGAATACAACGTTATAGCCAACAAAAGTCATCATAAAAACGTCAGTCATTTTTTTTTTCTTTTGTTTATCCATATAGAGTTGACTCTAAGCTGTTAAAAAATTGTTGCTGAATGAAAAAACACGTGGTTTGTGCTGTTAGTGAGGAATAAAGGTTTGATGATCATTTCATGTCTTGATTTTGATGTAATAACATGCGCTAATTGTGCGCATGTGTTTGTCGACCATTGTTACTGATAGAATAATCATTTTGGTGACTGAAAATTGATGACTAACATGCTTTTTCATGTGGGAAATGTACATCAAGGCTTTATCTTCTGTTTTCAAATGTGCATGTGAGATACTGGGCACTTCTCTGTGCATGAGCTGTATGGATCCGCAAACCATAGAAGATAGAACCAACTACCATGAACACCTTTGGTGGTGACACAAGCATAATAGCCTTAAGAAAAAAAAAATTTATAGGCAAAAAAAATGTGTAATATGGATCCCCTATTCTTCTAAAACAAAACCCTACTATCATCCGTATTAGCACCTTTGGCACAAGCCCTACCTGCACCAAGCAAAAAGAAAAAAGCTTTAGAAGCTAAAAAATGTGTAAAAAGTGCAAGTGCCAGTGCCACAGAAGATCCATGAGATGAGACTTTTGACACTTGGGAAACTCTGAATCAAGAACCCACCTGTGGTTTAGGATTAGAAGCATTGTTAAATGGATCTCAACGTCACAGATCCACCAAGTGGTGGAAAGTGGGAACTAGGAACAAGTACCTCTCTCTTTGTCTCTCTCATATTTATTGTGGCAAAACTCAAAAGATTCCACTGATAGATCGTTACGTGCGTTTCTTTATTATGTTAAACTAGATTAGTTTGGACGCTAACCTTTAAATTAAATAGAAAGTTTAGCCATATCTAAGTGCCCTATCCACTATGAGCTTTCTGTGTTTATTATAATATCAACCAAAATATTTAACGTCATTGCAACAATTATTATGATGAATGGATACAATACTCTCTCTCTCTCTCTTATTTTTAGGTTTCTGAGAGTCTACGAGTACAAACCGATACCTGTTTCACTTTTTATATGAAATGAGAAAGAGAGAAACGTAACTCAAGCCACCAGGTGCAGTGGATAGAGACAAAAGTTCATTAGAGAATGAATTTAATAAACACTTGCAAATCATGTGAAACTTCTTCTAGCTAAGCTAGTGTTATGAATTATTAATAATTTAATTTAGTGGCTTTGGCAGTATAATCATTCGATTGTTTAATTTACAGCTTAGCACAGATACCCAAAAAGGAAGAGTGAAGGGAATAAATGGCTTCACATTAGATATTGCTTGCACATGATGTGTCATGCCTTTGGAAGTAACTTTTTTATTTAAAGTTTATTTATTGAAGATTTGTTACAACGTTTCAAAAAAAAGATGTGTTACAACATAGCTGTACTAAAAATTTTATAATTAAAAAAAAAAAAAGGGTAGATTTTAAAAAGTTGTACATAAATAAATAAGCTAAAAAGTTGAAGGAAAAAAAGGTCCAAATTTTAAATTAGGCATTTTCTTTTCTAATCACCTAATTAGACCATGCCATGGAAGTTTCCACTTGGATTCAACCTCGTTCATGCAGGTTGAGAGATTGCTGATTTCGTGAAAAGAAAACTACTAAATTTGGAGAATCATAATTTCTCAAAAAAATTCAACTCCAAGTGGCGTTGAGTGAAGGAAAAACAGAATATCTTATGATGTGATAAAGCAAAAATGGAGCATCAAAATAGATACAAAACATAGTGCAGAGAGAGAGGGATCGGATCCGGAGGCACTATCAGACTTTGGTATGAATGTGAAAGTATGAAACTTCTAACCGAATAGAATATGGAATCCATACAACAAAATGAGAAAAAGAAGAAAAAAGAAAAGGAGAATAATATAAGTACTCTTAGGCAGGGTCAGTTTATTCATCAACATGGGAAAAGTTGACAAACAAATGTGAAACATGTTGGATGTGATGAGTTTATTAAGTTGATGAAGCTGAAGTTTAAGCAAAATAAGATGCCACATACGCAGAAAAAGGCTCTACAAAAGTCTATTGACATAGTTACAAAAGAATAATTGTTAATGAGGAACAAGGAAAAAGAAAAGGAAAAGTTGATTTGGTGTTAGCATGAAGAAATTGATAAAAGAAAAGTTGATCATATAAACACTTTTGGAGCCAAGAGGCCAAGTGACAAACAAAGATTCTGCATAGAGAGAGAGAGAGAGAGAGAGAGAGAGAGAGAGAGAGAGAGAGAGAGAGAGAACAACATGAATGAGAGAGATGTTTTTAGTAAGGTCCAATTCCTAGGAAGTTCACTTCAGGATCTTCTTGTCAGGCTCATAAAACCAAATTTGATAGGTTTTCTATTCTTTCTTTCTCTCTTTCCTTGTTTATTATAATATTTTAGGTCTTTTTGTTGTGGTTGCAGCAAGCAAACAATCTAGCATTGCTTTGACACTACCCCAAAGCACATATTGCCTCTATCCTTTTGAATGATTGTATTTTTGTCCTTGAGGTAATTACAAGATAGAAATATAGATAGCAAGACAATGCAAAGCCTGGCTTTGGAAACATGCAAAGCATATGCCCCAAGTCACCCCCCAAATTAAAAGAAGGTTTTATATTCTAACTAGTTCTATTAAAGTAGAGGATTCCAAATGAATGAAATTTCCATAACATAATGAATCAAAAGTTTGTGCTAATACAATGGATAGCTGGACCCGGAAACTATAATTTGTAATAGAATTCAAAAGTATATATATATAGCTATTCATTGTAGATAAGACTCTTTTCCTCTCTCAATTCTCTTGGTCCCATCCAAAGTGTGTGTGAAGTCACTTGCCATTAATATGAGTGCCCTTTCATTCCATGGTAGGGTTATTATACTTCTATATAATAAAAAGATTTTGGTTCCTCCATTACTAAGAAAGTAATGCAAAGTCCATTATTTTTCTATCTATCACTAGATTCCTATCAAGTTAGTACCAAGTGAAGATCAAGATCTACTTTATTGTACGTCACTTTCATTGATGAATATGCTTAAGATTGTCTAAATTTGATCGAAATCATCCTATCAAAATGAATAAAATCTTTCAAAAAAAAAAAATCATATAAAATTATTATAATTATGTGTATATTATAAACTGAGTGGAATCAAAAGGTAATTTTATGTACTTCACTTTAAAAAATTTATAGAACCCTAAACTATGCTTGCCGTACCACAAGATATATCTTGATTTTTCATTTTGTTTATGGGTGTGGTAAGAGTATAAATGTTAAATATTATTAAGTTGTTGTTGTTGTTGTTTTTTTTTTTTATTTTTTTTTTAAATGGGAATGAAATTCATTAAAATTCATTATTATGTTTTTTTAATAATTGAGAAGACCTTAATCCCAATAAGAAAATTGCAAAGATATGATGTCCGTGCAAAAGTTTTAGATAAAATACTCTTAAAATCTTTAATAAAAATGCCAAGAATTTTGTAATTCAATTGATTAGCACATTTTGATGTTTTTAAATGAGACATTCGAGGGTTCAAATCTTTTATCTCCCGTTGTAACTTGAAACTATTAAGTATTAAGTTAAAAAATGATTCTCACCTTTAGTAGGTTTACTAGTTTATCAATAATGAACAGTTATCCAATACACATTTCGTACAACCAAAAGATCTCATTGGAGTGGGGGCAATATAATTGCACTCATTGTAATACATATAATAATAAGAGATTAGACGGGACTTCCTAAACTAAAAATCTTTAGGACAAATTATAAAATAATTGATGGAAGATGTTACATTTAATACAAATTTTACTACAAAATGCATACAATAAATTTTGATTAGTGACACTTTAACAACATAATAAATAATATTAATTTGTGTAAGTCATCATCAATTTATAAAATTCAAGGTAAATTCTACTAATATACTATAAAGTTTGGGCTAATGTCAACCAAGTCCAAGACTTTCAAAACTAGTTAATTTAGTCATTTCATTTTAAAAAGTCTTAAATTTGGTTGATATTAGCCCAAAAACTTAGGAATTGTGAATGAAATTTACCCAAAATTTTATGCAATAGAATTTGTAATGCGGCTAACATAACACAAAATTGATTAAGTTCATGGCTAAAAAGAATCTTCAATGTTGACAAATGAGAGCATTAAAGCACAATTGTACTACACAAAACTGATTAATCCTAGCGATGCTACAATAATAATTGGTGGAAGATGATGAAAGAGGGTACCCTACTAAGTATACTTGTCCAAATGGAATATAAGTAGAGGGACCCACACACTTATAGAAATGGAAATGGGGATAAAATGATGATATGATTGAGAGGCATTGAGGAGGGTACCCACACATGCAGTGAGTGCCAAAATGCCGCGAGCAATGGGGCCTGCTGGGCGGAGAGGCCAGTAGGGTGGCCGGCAAAGAATTAACTAGTGCTAGTGCTGGTGCTTGTGCTTGTGGGGTTATTGCTGATGCACTATATGTCTTATTGTTTCATCAATTTCCTTGCGACTTTCCTTGCCTCCTGCGCCAACCGAAAATTCCTTTCTTCCTATTATTGCTTAATTCACCGGATGAATACATCTTTTGCCACACACTTTGACACAACTTATATATCTATTAATGTGTTATTAGATTATATAACTTACACATAGAAGACTACTATTGTACTTGTGAAAATTAATCTGTTCACCACTACATATGCGTACTACTAATTGTAAGAAAGTGTCTGCAAGAGTGTGCGTCTCTAGACTTTTTGTAATTGATTACGTCGGTTGGTTGGATCCTTTTTTTTCTATAGTCAATCTCATTGATTCTATCCTATCGTATGACATAAAACCAAACCTAAACGTATGCCCTCTTTTTCAGTCAGTGCTACTTGCCAAGCTCAGTTAAGGCTCTTTAATAATCTTTTTATAAAAAAATTGAAAATTTTGTAAAAAAAAATGAGTTACTTTTTTATTTTCCATAAAAATTTCTTAAAATAGTTTATTAATGTATGTTCAAAGGGCATACGTTAATATAATTCTGAGATTGGATCTAATTCTGAGATTGGAGCTAGATTATCATCAGTGAGTACAATATTGATGATATCATCCTGCGCGCCCTAGACAGTGAATAACAATTGCGGCTGCATATCTTTTGATGTGAATATATTTGGACAATGACACCATCAACATTTTGCAGTAAGTGTAACTATGATTACGACAATGACTCAGTAACCTGCGAGCCCTTAGGTACGTGCTCACTCAAATATTTTAGAGCAACCACAAATGATCGAGGGTAACAAAAAATATAAGAGGCCACGTATCTTCTCTGTTTAGTTTACTTTTTAAGGAAAGAATTTGGGCTATGACACCTTTGATATGTCACATGTTTCTCACGGGAAAACTGTAATTTGGATGGTGAATTTAGGTAGCAATGTAGGTCGTTCTGTCACCACCATTAATAAACACCAGCTGATCCTAGATCACAAGAAAATCAACCAAAAAAAGTCATCGTTGCATTTGGATGGCTTGCATTTGCTCTCCAATCAATTTAGTGAACCATTTTCCTATGACCGTACTGATGTGGATCAAATAATGCGAGCAAAAGCAAGAAGTTGATAGAGATGGTATTTTGACTGTTTTAATTAAGGGGAGGCTGGAGAGCTCCCAACTAACCTAATTATAATCAAAGCAAGAGTGTAAACCTAGCTCATTTGGGATCAACATGGTTACTCACCAAACCATCTCAATCTAACATTATAAATTATTATACTAAAGTATACTTTCAATCCTTTGAATTTTGGTTGTTTTTTCGTTTGGTTTTTTACATTTTAAAATTTTCATTTTGCCTTGTAATTGTTGATTTCATTTTCACATTGGTCATGTTGTTTATTTTCGTTTGTAATCTAGTGACACCTAACTTTATATAAGTGACATGTTTTAATAGATGCCACTTATTTAGCACTTAACAATCATGAGTCTCAATTAGTTTATCTGATAAAATCTCTTATCGTTGAATAAGAGATTTGAGATTTTAGGGTTCAATTTCTACCTACACCCAAAAACAATTGGTGTTAACAAAAAATAGTAGAACTAATACGAAAATAAAAATGTAAATGTCCAAAAAGAAACCAACACCAAATTTTAAGAGCCAAACATGAACATTAGTCAAATTATTAACTTATAGTAAGATTTTTTTTACTTGCTTGCTATCATATATCTTGATGAAATTGAGTTCACATGTCATGTGATTCAAAAGCAAGATTATAATTCAAAATAAAAATCCTCTGTTCTACTTTAAATTTTATCAATTGTAGTTTGTCACGTCTTTTTTTCCTTATAAAGTAACCAAAATTTAAAATGGAAAAAAATCACACATGAGATATTGTACTTATTAAAATTCAGAGTGAAACACTAAAAGTAGGATAATAAATTCTTATTCATAATTTTTGTGAGAGCAAATCAAAGAAGGTAGCCAACTTCGGTGCAACTGCAACTAAAGCTTGAGAGCTCCAATTTACACATCTTTTACATATATAAATCATTTGCCAACTTTTGGAATTAATTTTCTCTATTCATAAAAGATTATGAATAATGAAGTTCCTTTTTATTAGAGATTGTCACAATTTTTTTTTTTAGATTTATTTCATTATTAGGTTTCCTTGGTGTGGAAAAAAAAAAGAATTTTCCTTGATCTGAAAAGAAAGTTCCTTATTGAAGAATATTCCATGTCCATCAATGAATAGAATCATCTTATAAATAAACATTATTGTAAAGGGTTTGGTGGTTTTGCCCAAAAGTCCTTCCATACGAAGAGAGGAGAAGATGTTTAGAATAACATAGAGTAGATTTTTAAAAAATAGTAGTTTGATTGTTTGTCTATTTTTGTGTAAGAGAGTACTTATTGGGTGTATTGGAGTTTTGGAATTGTGAATTTGTGTTTGAAGTTTATTAGTTAATTTGTATTTGCGAGGTTGGTAGTGTTATTTGTATAAGCTTGGTTTAAGTGGTTTGGTTAAAATTAAGTATAATCTACATGTTTGATGGTGAATTTGGCTGGTATTGCTTGTGAACGTAAATTTGGAATTAGCTTAATCATGTTAAATATTATTTATCTTGTGTGTTTGTTTTATATTATTTTTTGTATGAGTGTACTTTTGTTAGCCCTAATCACAACAGTTTTCTACTTTCCTTTATACAACCAAAAGATACACCCCAAGTTCATCCAACAAAAAAAAGTAGAACCTCAAAGAAAGCAAAAAGCTAAAGCCAAACCTTCTTGAGATGATACCATGCTACATTATTTTCATTATTCATCATAAGATCATTACCGCCGAAATGGAATCCTCTATACTAGTGGGGGCCATATGGTGATTGAACTGAAAAATTATCGAAAATATCTTATCCATAGTGCCACACCCATGCAGCACACTGAGCATGGTCTAATACCTTGCAGTTGCACATGATGGTCCTCTTAAAAAATAACAAAATGAAATGAAAACATAAAAAAAAAGAAAAAAAAAAAAGGCATGGTGTAGTGGACTGCTGCAGTTAAAGGTAGTTGTGGTGATTTCAAGCCAGACAACATGAAATCAAATCACAATGCAAATGATGAAACCAAAGGAGAGACTCTACTTTGTTGCCACTTTACACACAGTTTTTATTCTCTTTTATCCCTGCTTAATGATTATGATCGCTTTTCACTATACAAAAATCTTATTGCATTGAAACGAAGTGCGTTTTAACAGTGTCTATATTTTAGATAGGGACACTAGCAACAAAGAAAATATGCCTCTCCTAATATATTGATATAATTTCGATTGTCAATGTGGAGATATGACATTGCAAACAAAAACATCACATTCTAGAACACATTAGTGGAGGTTTAGAATAATACCCATTTCTCCAAATCTGAAAAAAGCAAGATTATGATCCTTTGTAGCTAATTTGTTTTTCTCAAACACCAATCATACCCAAAGAACTGATTGTTTTGCAAATGATATTACTCCCTCTCTTATCTCTCTAAAAGTACCCCCATTTAGTGCAAATACAATTTTACCCATGCCTCACTAATCGACAAGTTTAGTCATGAACAAAATCATTTATTTTTAATTCAATGTTTAGCCACCGTAGTCATTTCTGACATGTGTGAGTAACATCTTTACTAAAACACTTAATTGACTTCCTATGCAATCTAATCCAAAAGAGAATTCTTATTTTCGTTTCAAAGATAAAATATATATGATCATAGTGTACAACACTCTTGTTTTTACGTAGATGGTCCTTAACTAATTTTTTTTATCACTCTAATTTTGAAACTAAAATCTACTATGCATCACCTAGTTGCAACAATATTATAAATGAATCAAGTTGTTTATAACTTGAGCTTGGCTTAAGAAAATGTTTGTTTATATTTGCTTATTTAGCAAACAAGTTAAACTCAAACATAATAATATGTTTGTGAATAAGCTTGTAAATATAAAACTCGATTTAATAATATATAATATTATATTTATATATATATAGTTGTCTAAAAATATACTAATATAAACTTTTGAGATTGTAATGTATAAGTTTGTAAATAAATTTATATTATATCAAATAATTTTTTTAGTTTATTGATAATATATGAGCATTTTAATTATGGTTTTACTTATTTACTATACATGAGAAATGAATAAATAAATAAATCCAAAAACAAACCAAAGCTTGTTCAACAAAAAAATAAACTAAATTTAAACATCTAATCTTAGCTCAACTCATTTATAACCTAGACAAGAACAAAGTTAGACAATTACTTTCACATGAATCAACTAATTACAGTCCAACAATCGGCTGTATTCTTAAAATGCTAATATTGACAAAAGGTAAAATACTTAAAATAGAAAAAATAAGGACGGGCTTTGATCCAAATGAAGTTCAATCAGAGGGTCACGATTAGTAGTTGTTGGGCCCACACCAACCACTGGTCCAATAATCCTGACCCTGGCCTCACCAACTCACCCCATAGGGACACTATCCGGATGCAGAGGATCAAGTTTAAAGGAATCCTGCTTACAACAACATAACACGTCCAATTCCGTGACCCCAATAAAAAGCAAAAGCAGAAACACAAAAAATATAAAATAAAAGTGTTTTATCTATTTATCTTTCTCTTCCCTCTCTTTTTTATTGAGCTATAAATACAACCCCTCACCGTCTCTCTTTTCTCAAACTCACATTCTTTGCTTTCTACACTTTCCTAAAACACCCCAAAACCAAAGAGAAACAGCTTTTTGAAAAGAAAAAAAATGAGAACCATTGCCAGAGTTAGCTCAACAACAACAGCAGAGACTTCAATAGTGTCACCAACACCATCCATGTCAGTGATGCAGACACAAGCACAGCGGTCTCCGTGGCACTCTCCGGTGCCATACCTCTTCGGAGGCCTTGCAGCGATGCTGGGTCTGATAGCGTTTGCGCTTTTGATCTTGGCTTGCTCTTATTGGAAGCTTGCAGGTCAATTGGATGAGAGGGAAGGAGGACAAGAGAGAGACTTGGAGAATGGTGATGAAAAAGAGGCAGGTGATTCTGAAAGCAAGGCAGTGAAGGTGTTCGAAGAGAGATTCTTGGTGATTATGGCTGGAGATGAGAAGCCAACTTTCTTGGCCACACCTATGTATTCCAAAGCTGCTTCTTTTGGTGATGGAGTTAACGTTAAGGGTGAGAAAAAAGATGGGGACAACAAGGCTGAGAATTGTGAGACAATGAAAAAGGAGTTGAGTGACCATGAACAAGCTACCACTGAAGAAACTAGAGAGTCCCCAGAGAACCAAGAAACCCAAGATCACAACCAGTGAGCGGCTTGGTTTCTTTGATTTTTGCCCACCGGAGCAAAGAGAGTTTTTTCATTTTCATTTCCTTTTTGAAGGTTTTGGAAAATTTTTCTTTTTTTTCTTTTTCTTTTTTGGTTGTAGTATTCGGAGATAGTAAATTTTGCTGAGATGAAATAGGAGATGAGATGACGGAGTTTGATCTTTCCAGTTAATTACAGTCAAATTTCTGAAAGAAATGATAGCTTCTTTTTCTTTACTTTCCCAATTTTTTGTGCTATTAACATAGTTTTACAGTTGGCCAGCTTGCTTTTTTGTCTGTGACAGTGTCTATTGGAAAAGAGGAGCCCAATTGATTTGTCTTTGGCTTTGTGTTTGTGTTTGTGTTTTGAAGCAAAGTAGGTAATTCATGTTCATTGCATACACCATTTTGTTCAAAACCAGTGAACCCACTGAATAAAAAAACATAGAGCAAAGCAAAACAAATCCCCTAGGAAAGGTTTATTCATTAATTATATTTAATTAGCATTATTCTCAGTTTCACTTACATAATAAACAACAAAAAGTATAGTTTGTGTGTGCCACATAAAACTATCCACTTCCATTCATGCCAAAGATACATATGTACTTAACCATATAAAACCACTTCTATTGGATTTGGGGTCTCAATAAATATATTAAGAGAATAAAGCAAAGAAAATCTGAAAATGACATTAGGACATATTCTTATATATAATAATAAGCCACACAATGTGTACATATTTCATATATGATATGTCCCTTTGCTCAACAAGCTACCAGGAAATTTACCAGTGACTCATAAAACTAAGTGGGAATATTAGTCATAAGGGCATTGAAGTTGGGACACGAGAAAGAACAGAGATTGAGGTTACCAACTCAGCATTTGCCAGTTTTTTCTTTCTTCTTTTTTCTTTCTCGCGATGCAAGTAGTAGCTAAGAGAGAGACTGGACAGGTTTTTATTAAATGTTTGGTTGAAATTAGATAGCTTTTTTGGAAGGCAAACGTGTACACTATGCCAGCTGGCTACTCTCATCGTGTTAGCGGCGACGAGAAGCCGCGTTCCTCTCTTTACCAAAAACAAATTACATTTGCATTTAATGAGGAAGCTTTGACATCAAATGTACACGTCGGTATTAGGTGATGAAGTTTGAGAGATTAATAAGATTACTATGGAATTACGTGACTCCACGTACTCTCATACTATCCACACCCAAAAAAAAAAAAAAAACGTCTAGATCACTCGTTATAAGGTAACTATGACACGTGATAAGTGATGATTATTTTGATTACATACCTTTTGTTATAAATTTTATTGTACAACATATAGAAACATGTGTAGGCAAGTGTATGTTTATAAAAGAACAACATATTATGTCTATGCGTAATATAATACATGATGACAAGGTTTTGTTATGCTGATATTTGTATTATGAAAATGAATTTGAATTGTTTCAAATTTTGCAGTGGTGGTGGGCAGGCAACAATGACAAGAGAACATAGTGTTGTGCTTGTGCATTTGACATCCTTACAGAAAATGCATTTCACATGTTTCTATATGTTGGAATATTTTAATATTAATGTGTTATTTTAATAAATTAATTAATATTAAAGCATTTGACAATGCCCTTCTCATCCATTTTCGGCTCCAAAATTCCCTACAAGCTTAGCCCATTATAATTTCAAAGAACCTTATAATCAAATTGTATATAATTTGGTATTTTTAACAGAAATGTCCAAGTTCAATTAATCCCACCTCCTTCCCTTTAAAAAAAAAATTAAAAAATTAATCCCTCCTTACCACTTCAAGATGAATAATAAAAAACACTTAGTCCATTATAATTTGATAGACCAAAAATATGTTACTGTGTAATATGCCATTTTTTTATCCGATATTTAAGTCTTTTTTAGCTGATTGGATCAGATATATAAGTGGCAATATAAAAAATATATGAAAGGAGTTCAAGTTATAAGCATTAGCATAAGGAAATGCTACTCTATCCTACTTTACCATTTCAAAAAGTTACTTTATCAATTATACCATACCATTTTACAACACACCCAACATTCCAAAATTCTATTTTGCCATACTACACATTAAAATAATATATCTACATAATAAAATATATTTTTTCTTTTTTTCAATTTTTTCCTCTACCTTCCTTCAACCTCTATCACCGCACCTCCACTGCCCAGTCACCACCACCATGCCCACCACGCCACCACTGCCCACTGCCCACCAAAATCCCACTAGAACAAAAACCCATATTAAATAAAATAATAAAAAATAAAAATAAAAACCCATAGGAAAGGCAGAACCCAGAAGAACTAGCCAACCATGCGGTGACCCACGCCAAATCTCCACCAAACCCATCATCGTGACCCACGCCGATCTCACCATGACCTCGCTGGACCTAAAACACTAGCGATCTCCGACGACCAACAACCCACTTCAACCACAACCCAACCACGACCAACGTCCCAAACACCGGACCCAACCACGACCCACAACCCCTTTAAGCACCGATCACAGCCAAAAAAAAAAAAAAAAAAAAAAAAAAAAACAACCACAGAACCTGCCAAATCGTAACCCACCAGAAAAAATGAGCCACTGTGATGTGTGATGTTGATGTTGGGAGGAGAATGGTGTTTGGGTCTAAAAAGAGGAGAAAGCAGATGGAGAAACAAAGAAGGAAGAGAGAGAAGAGAACTGAAATAATAAGACAGAGGAGAGAGAAATTTCGGGGGAAAAAGGTGAATAAAATATATATATATTTTTTAAAATACTGTTACAGTACAATTCTAACTTTAGAATTGTAGCAGTATTGCAAAAAAATTGCAATAGATAGGTTTACCATTCTCTGATATAAAGCATTTTGAGACTTAAAATGTCAAATTATCCTTAGATTTGACATTAGCATTCTCCAATACTGATTAGGCCAAAACTTCAATCAATACAATATGGGCCTTCAGTACTGCCCACTAGTGTATAACCTTAGCCGCTTGGTCTCTTAATATTTTTGCCAGCAAAGCAAAGAGATTTTTTTTTTTTAATATTGTTTTTTCCTTTTCATTTTTTATTATTATTACTATTACTTTTATTTTGCTGAAATGAAATAGAAGATGACAGGACTGATAGTTTCTTTTTCTTTACTTTTTCAGTTTTCTATTCTCTTGCTTAATTAACACCGGACCCAACCACGACCCACAATCCCTTTAAGCACCGATCACAGCAAAAAAAAAATCACAGAACCCACCAAATCGTAACCCACTAGAAAAAATGAGCCACTGTGATGTGTGATGTTGATGTTGGGAGGAGAATGGTGTTTGGGTCTGAAAAGAGGAGAAAGCAGATGGAGAAACAAAGAAGGAAGAGAGAGAAGAGAACTGAAATAATAAGATAGAGGAGAGAGAAATTTCGAGGGAAAAAGGTGAATAAAATATATATATATATATATATATTTTTTTTTAGAATATTGTTACAGTACAATTCTAACTTTAGAATTGTAGCAGTATTGCAAAAAAAATTGTAATAGTTAGGTTTACCATTCTCTGATATAAAGCATTTTAAGACTTAAAATGTCAAATTATCCTTAGATTTGACATTAACATTCTCCAATGCTGATTAGGCCAAAACTTCAAGCAATACAATATGGGCCTTCAGTACTGTCCACTGGTGTATAACCTTAGCCGCTTGGTCTCTTAATATTTTGGCCAGCAGAGCAAAGAGATTTTTTTTTTTAATATTGTTTTTTCCTTTTCATTTTTTATTATTATTACTATTACTTTTATTTTGCTGAAATGAAATAGAAGATGACAGAACTGATAGTTTCTTTTTCTTTACTTTTTCAGTTTTCTATTCTCTTGCTTAATTAACACAGAATTACGGCTTTTCTGCGAAACACTATTGGAAAAGGCTAAAGAGAGTAGATGGTAGATACGCACAATTGTCTTTTGCATTGTGTTTCTGGAAGCTCACTAGGGAATTGATGTTCAGTTCAGTGCATACAACACGTTGGGCAAAGTCAAGTGAAGCTATTGGATATCAAAAACTTAAAGCAAACCGAAGCCGCCAGGAAAGGATCCCTCATTAAGTATATATTTTTTCATAGGACCTAGTTAATTATATTTAATTACATTTTACAAGGATTCTCAATTTCACTTACATAAAACAACAAAAAGTATAGTGTGTTTCATATAAAATGATTTCACTTTTATTCACGCCAAAGATATGTATTATCATATAAAATCACTTCTAATCTATTCGAATTGGGGTCTCAATAATATAAATGTATTAAGAGAATAAAGCATAGAAAATGACACGGGACATATTCTTAAGTAGCCACATAATATTGTATGTGTTGCTACATAAAAGCACTAGCAATAGTTGTAAGGACACAATTTCTAACGACCCAGGGATGGGCTCGTATGTAAAGGGGTCCAAACAATACGATTTGTAGAGAATGGGCTTAGAAAGGCTGGACCTTGGTCGTCGGGCAGCGGTTTAGTCATGGTTTTTCATGGGAGTCCATACGAAGGTGAGTTTGGCCTGAATGACTAAGCCTTACACGGGTGTGGCGTGAAGATCTATCTCCTCGGAATTAGTCCGAGGAGAGTCTCGTCCTAGCCACCCTTCTTTTTTATGAGTTCGTTCTTCTCCCTTTTTCTCTCACTTCCGGGCCTCCCCCTGTTAATGCAGCAAGCTTCCCTTTTATACTAGTATTTCCTTCCCGTTCTTCACCTACGTGTCCGTTTCTCCTTGTTCTGGGTGGTTACTTGTCTTGTCAATTCTCACATCAGAGTGGTTGGGAAAAGTTGGACAGCATGGTATGAGTATAGATTTGTCAGGCGGTGGGCTCCACATTAAGGTGTCGGCAGCCTTCTCCCTTATACTGCTTTTGTACTGATTTTGTCCTTTTCCTCAGGCTTTTTGGGCATAAAGTCGTCCTCGGCCACATCCTTGGACCTTCAAGGAGTTTTCATTGCGCGTTCTTAGCAATAGGGCTCCTCGGCCTGGGCTTTTGGGCTTTTAACATAAAGTGGGCTGGGGTCTCAGATTTCGGGCCCCACAATAGTGATGCTAAATAACTATTTTTAACTTTACCAATTTTAAAAAGTGAGCTACAATAGTGAAGCTATATTCAAAAGTTTTACCTTCTCAGTTACAGTTACAGTACACAGTTAAAAATGGTTGTGCATTGTAGTTCAAAAAAAAAAAAAAAAATTATATGTATATATATATTTTTTAATTGGTTGGTCTCTCTTCTTTTATTAAATTAATCTTTTCTCTCTCTTTCTTTTTCACATTCATTCTTTCTTCTTCACCAAACCCAACCCAGCACTTCTCCCTTTCAATTTTTTTTTTTTTTTTTTTTTGGTTCCTTCCTCCAGCCATTTTTTCTCTATTTTTTCTTTCTACTTCACCTTTCTTCTTCACAGTGACCTAAGTCTTAAGCCGTTGCCAACACAAATCCCAAGCTGCCGGCAACCCAAGCCTGGTTGTGGTGGGTTTTTTTTTTTTTTTTAATCAGAGTTGTGGGTGGTGGGTTGTTGATTGGTTGCATTCGTGGGTTGTGTTTGTGGTGGTGGAGGGTTGTCCCAAGCCATTACTGTGGGCGGTTGTTGTTGGCAGTGGCGGTGGTGTGGGTTTCTTTTTTCTTTTTGTTGGTTGTCACTGGGTTTTTTTGGTGTTGGATTTGTGGGTTTGTTGAATTTTAGTTTTTTTTATGTGTGATTTTGGTTGGTTTTTGAGATGATTTTGTTGCAAATTTGATGAATTTGGGTTGTGTTAATGGTGGCCTGTGGATAGTGGAGGTGGTTGTGGGTTGTGGTGTTTTTTTTAGTGGATGTATTATTTGATTGTAGTAGATATGATTTTATTGTGATGTTTATTTTATTTTAATGCGTTGAAAGCTAAAATAGATCTACTGCTGCTGGATGTTTTGTAAAATGAGTAGATAAAATAGATAAAGTAGTTTTTGTGATGCCAAATAGCTAAAAAAATAGCTCTACTGTTGTGGATGCTCTAATATATATGTCAATATATATATATATATATATATATATATAAGGAAGAATAATTTAAATAACCACCACAATTAATTTAGTAAATATGAGTCAAGAGTTTAATCAAGTAAAAGATATCGAAAAGATTGAGATAATGTACATAGTAGCAATAATGAAATTGATTTAGATTTGATTAATGAACGTGTCATCAGAAGTCCCAAAGATAGGTATAATAAATACAACTTTTCATTCTCAAATCTCAATTGTTATTACACTTGACACTTTTCTCGCTTGAATTTTTTGCCCTTGCTTATGGGGTCAGTCCCTATTTACACTCTTCCTTCTTGTCCCATCTTTTACTTCCCCCTTCTTTTAAGGTGAAAATGAGTGGAAAACAGGATATTGGGTATTGTTCTAATGGGTCATTCAATAATAAATGCGACAATACTGGTGGGTGGATTTAGAGTTGCTTAACTCAGACATTTCCTCCTCTCGACACTCATGCTTCTTCGCTCTTTGATCCATTCAGTCCCTTATTTGCCTTCTTGTTGTAGGAAGGCTTTTAGTATGTAGCCGAGGACAGGGAGATCCTCGGTGATTTGTCGATGAAGGGTTGGACCTCAGATGGTTCCTTTCAAAAAAGCGAAATGATTTGTCGATGTAGGAGAAATGATGTGACCAAAGGAGAAGAGAGAAAAAAATAATTTCGGCAATGATATTGCAACAATTGATGTTGCCCAATTTTCAACTGCCTATGATTCCCCGACTACCCATGACCGAAAAGGAGCAAGGAGAAACATTTGTATCATCACAATACCATTGCCGAAATAGGAGGGAGTAAAGAGAAAAAAAAAAAAAAAAAAAAATTGTTGTCATACACACAATATTAACTATAATATAACAATACATATTATTTACAATGCTTCTTATAATATTTACAAAGCATATATACAACAAATTATTACCAATAACCACCATAAAAAAGTAAAGAAACTTATTTGTCTTTTGATATCAACGAACTTTAATGAAATTGAAAAAAATCACAAATGTAGGATTTACTACATGTTATTATTAAGTTTCCTATAAATTAATAATAACAACGTAAAAAACAAATTAATAGCACAATCAAGAGTCATAATACAGTTTTTTTTTTCTCTTTGCTCTCTCTTATTTGGGCAATGGTTTTTCCATAATATAATTTTCTTTCCTCTCTCTTCTCTCCTATATTGGCATTGGTATTGCCATAATACAATTTTTTTTCTTCTCCTCTTTCCTCTCTCCTATGCTGGGGGTGGTATTGACACAATACAATTTTTTTTCCTCTCTCCTATGTCAGTAATGGTATTGCCACAATACAAATGCTTCTATCCTCTTTTTCAATCATGGGAAGTTAGGCAATTGGTAAATGTGGCAGTCAAAAGGTCAGCAGCAATAATTGTGGCAATACCATTGCTGAAATTTCTTTTCTCTCTTCTCCTTTTGGTCACATCATTTCTCTCTCTCCTCACACGACTAAAAAATTTTGAACAGTACACATATTACAAATAAACTTCTATTAACCAATATATCACTATAATCATGCAAAATTTATGCAATATGAACCATATTATTAGCATGTTAAATGTCTTTCATACAAAATACGACCACTTTTTATGAAAGCTTTGCATATACGTGTGAGAAATTTTGTTTTACTTTGTTAGAGCTTTTCTTATTTTTTGGAGTTAGTTTCCATAATTCTTGGGTTCCGTTAGGTGGGTAATTATATATAAATACAGGTTTTTATGTATTATTTAGTTTAAGTAAGATCAATAGGATTTTTTACTCAAATAATAATTATTCTCTCTCTTTTCTTTGTGTTTACTCAATCTTCTTGTAATCTTCGTTTGGTATCTTGCTAAATATTTAGTAATAGTTGGATCATAAGGTTATTGATTTCATTCAAAATTCACAGTCGGCAAAAATAGAGTCTAGTCTAGGGTTGATTCAACACATTTTGGGACCAAACACAAATGTAAGATGTATTGTTACTTAATATTTTATAAGCAACATGTACTGTTACTTAATATTTCATAAGCAATATATGAATTAGAAAAAAGAATCCAACCTTTTATAATAATCTAATACATCAATTGAACTATTTTATATATTTATAAAACATATTTGAAAACTTTTGATTCTAAAAATATAAAAACAATTAGTATCAAAATAAATATCATATTTTAAATGATTATTGTCTTGCTTGGAAATGTTGGACTTCTATTATTGAACAATGAATTTTCAATAATGAATTTTTCTAAAAAACTATTAATTCGAATTTTAATTTTAATAGAGAGAGAGAGTAAAATTTTTGGAATATTGAAAATTTTACACTCTTAAACTACCACAAACATAGTAAAACGTATTAATAAAATGTTGAATATTCAAAAAGAGTACAATATTTTTTTTTTAAATTATATTTACTAAATTTTTTGGCCTTAATTAAAAATTTACATTTTAAGATAGATAAACAAGACATTCTATCGATCAATAGAAGATATATATATAAAGGGGTGGCAATTTTTATCCATATCCATGAACCCACCCATTACCCATCTTATTTGGATAAGTCTTAACCTAATCCATTTGAATATTTGGGTTAAATGGGTAAAGACCCATTTGGTTATTTAATTAGATGGGTCTAAATGGATAATCCCACTAATATCCACTAAACCCATCTAAAATTTAAATAAACAACATAAAATCTAAATTTCTAGAAAATGACTAAAATACACCTAAAACTTAAAAAAAATGACCAAAATACTACCAAAACCAAAAAAATGACCAAAATACCCCCAAAACCTAAAAATTACCAAAATACCCCCAAAATAAAAAAAAATGACCAAAATATCCTTGAAACCCAAAAAATGACCAAAATACCCCCAAAACCCAACAAATGACCAAAATACCCCCCGAAACCTAAAAATTACCAAAATACCCCCAAAATCCAAAAAATGACCAAAATACTTCTGAAACCCAAAAAATGACCAAAATACCCCTAAAACCTAAAAATTACTAAAATACCACCAAAACCCAAAAACTGACCAAAATACTCCTGAAACCTAAAAATGACCAAAATACCTCCAAAACCCAAAAAATAACCAAAATACCCCCGAAACCCAAAAAAATGACCAAAATACTCCCAAAACCCAAAAAATGACCAAAATACCTCCAAAACCCAAAAAATGACAAAAATACCCTCGAAACCCCAAAAATGACCAAAATTCCCCCAAAACCAAAAAAATGACCAAAATACCCCCAAAACCCACAAAACGACCAAAATACCCCTAAAACCTAAAAATTACTAAAATACCACCAAAACCCAAAAACTGACCAACATACCCCCGAAACCTAAAAATGACCAAAATACCTCCAAAACCCAAAAAATAACCAAAATACCCCTGAAACCCAAAAAAATGACCAAAATACTCCCAAAACCCAAAAAATGACCAAAATACCTCTAAAACCTAAAAATGACCAAAATACCCCTAAAACCTAAAAATGACCAAAATATCCTTGAAAAAAAAATGACCAAAATACCCCCAAAACCCAAAAATGACCAAAATACCCCCAAAAAAAATGACCAAAATACCTCCAAAATCCAAAAAATGACCAAAATACCTTTGAAATCCAAAAAATGACTAAAATACCCCTAAAACCTAAAAATTACTAAAATACCACCAAAACCCAAAAACTGACCAAAATACCCCCAAAACCTAAAAATGACCAAACTACCTCCAAAACCCAAAAAATAACCAAAATACCCCTAAAACCCAAAAAATGACCAAAATACCTTTGAAACCCAAAAAATGACCAAAATACCCCTAAAACCTAAAAATGACCAAAATACCTCCAAAACCCAAAAAAATGACAAAAATACCCTCGAAACCCAAAAAATGACCAAAATTCCCCCAAAACCCAAAAAATGACCAAAATACCCCCAAAACCCACAAAATGACCAAAATACCTCCAAAATCTCTAAAATGAGCAAAATACCCTCCAAAACCTCTCAAATGTCCAAAATATCCCCAAAACCAAAAAATTGACCAAAATACCCTCAAAACCCAAAAAATGACCAAAATATCCCTAAAACCCACAAAATGAGAAAAATACCTCCAAAACCTCTAAAGTGAGCAAAATATCCCCCCCCAACAAAACCTCTAAAATGTCCAAAATATCCCCAAAACCCAAAAATTACCAAAATACCCTAAAAACCCAAAAAATTACCAAAATGCTTCATAAACCTAAAAAATGACCAAAATACCCCCTAAACCTTAAAAATGACCGAAATACCTTTGAAACCTTAAAATTACCAAAAATACCCCCGAAACCTAAAAAATGACCAAAATACCTCTGAAACCTGTAAAATGATTAAAATACCCCAAGACCTAAAAAATGACTAAAATAACCCCAAAACCTATTACAATGACCAAAATACCCCAAAAACCTAAAAAAATGACCAAAATATCCCCAAAACCTAACAATTACCAAAATACGCCCTAAACCAAAAAAATTACCAAAATACTCCTTAAACCTAAAAAATTACCAAAATACTCCATAAACCTTAAAAATGACCGAAATACCTCTAAAACCTAAAAAATAACTGAAATACCCCAGAAACCTAAAAAAATTACCAAAATACCCTGAAACCTAAAAAATGATCGAAATACCCCCAAAAACCTTTAAAAAAAAATGACCAAAATAACCCCAAAACCTAAAAAAATGATCAATAAAACCCATGAAACCCAAATTATGACCAAAATTACCCTAAACATGTAAGATGACCAAAATACACCTGAAACATTTAAATTACCGAAATAGAGGTTTCAGGGTATTTTGGATGTTTCAAGGATATTTTTGACAAATTAAAGGTTCTAAGAGTCTTTCATTCATTTTATAGGTTTCGAGGGAATTTCGGTAATTTTTTAGGTTTCGGGGTTATTTTGATCATCTTTTAGATTCTAAGGGTATTTTAGCCATTTTTTAGGTTACGAGGGCATTTCTGTCATCTTTTAGTTTTAGGGTTATTTCAGTAAATTTCTAGGGTTCAGAAGTATTTTGGTAATTTGTAGGTTTTGGGGTATTTCGGTAATTTTTTAGGTTTCAGTGGTATTTTGGTCATTTTTAGGTTTCGAGGGTATTTCGGTCATTTTTCGGGTTTCAAGGGTACTTGGTATTTTTTGAGTTTCGGGGGTATTTTGGTATTTTTTGAGGTTTTGGGGGTATTTTGGTCATTTTTAGGTTTTGGGGGTATTTTGGTAATTTTTTGGGTTTCAAGAGTATTTTGGTAATTTTTAGGTTTTGGGGGTATTTTGGTCAGTTTTTGGGTTTCGGGGGTATTTTGGTAATTTTTTAGGTTTCGGGGTATTTCGGTAATTTTTTGGGTTTCAGGGGTATTTTGGTCATTTTTAGGTTTCGAGGGTATTTCGGTCATTTTTCGGGTTTCAAGGGTACTTGGTATTTTTTGAGTTTCAGGGGTATTTTGGTATTTTTTAAGGTTTTGGGGGTATTTTGGTCATTTTTAGGTTTTGGGGGTATTTTGGTCATTTTTTGGGTTTCGAGGGTATTTTGGTCAATTATTTGGGTTTCGAGGGTATTTTGGTAATTTTTAGGTTTTTGGGTTATTTTGGTCAATTATTGGGTTTCGGGGGTATTTTGGTAATTTTTTAGGTTTCGGGGTATTTTGGTCATTTTTTGGGTTTTGGGGGTATTTTGGTAATTTTTTAGGTTTCGAGGGTATTTCGGTCATTTTTCGGGTTTCAAGGGTACTTGGTATTTTTTGAGTTTCGGGGGTATTTTGGTATTTTTTGAGGTTTTGGGGGTATTTTGGTAATTTTTTGGGTTTCGAGGGTATTTTGGTAATTTTCAGGTTTTGGGGGTATTTTGGTCAGTTTTTGGGTTTCGGGGGTATTTTGGTAATTTTTTTAGGTTTCGGGGTATTTTGGTCATTTTTTGGGTTTCGGGGGTATTTTGGCCATTTTTTGGGTTTTGGAAGTATTTTGGTCATTTTTAGGTTTCAGGGGTATTTTGGTAATTTTTTGGGTTTTAGGGGTATTTAGGTAATTTTTAGGTTTTGGGGGTATTTTGGTCATTTTTTGGGTTTTGAGGGTACTTTGGTAATTTTTTGGGTTTCGGAGGTATTTTGGTCATTTTTAGGTTTTGATGGTATTTTGGTCATTTTTTGAGTTTTGGGGGTATTTTGGTCATTTTTTGGGTTTTAGGGGGTATTTTGGTCATTTTAGTGGTTTTTAAGCGTATTTGGTGATTTTAGAGATATCAGGGGTATTTTGGTCATTTTAGTGATTTTTAAGCATATTTGCTAATTTTTGAGATATCAGGGGTATTTTGGTCATTTTAGAGGTTTCATGGGTATTTTGGGATAATTTTAGAGATTTTTGGGATAATTTTGGATGTCCAAGGGTATATTGGTAATTTTGGAAGATTAGGGGTATTTGCATCATTTTAGGTATTTATGGGTATTTTGGAGGTCAAGAGGGTATTCAAGTAGTTTTAGAGGTATTTGGGTCATATTGGGTTAAATGGGTGGGTTACTAATTAAATGGGTTGGGTTGGTAATGGATAATTAATTTATATATAAACGGGTCATAAATGGATAAATGGGTAATTATACACCCAACCCATCTATGACCCAACCCATTTATGACCCAACCCGTCCATTTGCCACCCCTTAATATATATTAAGTGAGAGGCGTTGGGCCATTACCTGATCGGCCTGATGGTTGAGCTGCTCCTGCTTGAGAGAGATAGAGCACCAATGCGTTAGATTAATGGAAGGGCCTCAAAGGTAGCTGGGTAGGCAATGAAGTTTGAGAGATTATTATAGTAATGTGGCTCCTCAGAGTCAGTTTGCTTCACATGAATCACATACATTATAGGGATAAGATAATCCTAAGGTCATGATGAGAAGGTTTGGTGATTCTGGCATTTGTAGTATGAAAATGAAATTTGAATCATCTCAAATTTTGTTGTGGTGGACAACAATGAGAAGGGACCATAGTGTGTGATTCTGGCATTTGTAGTATGAAAATGAAATTTGAATCATCTCAAATTTTGTTGTGGTGGACAACAATGAGAAGGGACCATAGTGTGAAACTTTTTTAGTAGATAAGATTAAATATTTACATATATCCTCTGCTATTTTTTTTTTTTTTTTGGAGAAAAGTCATCCACTCCATGATGAGTGTTCTTGATAATTAGGCCAAAATATCAATTGGTTTTTGGTATAGGTAGAGTTCGGACCCCTAGTTTTTTTATTTAACAACAAAAAACTTTATTAGTTAAACTAACTGAAATTCACACAGTGTGTGAAACTTATTAATCAGCCAGTTATGTACTTAGGAATCACGCAGGAAGTGTAGATTTTTAATCTGCTAACGTGTTTCTTATAAGGCCGATTCAAATCTAATAAAGAAAACCAAATATACTTATTCAGGAGGGGAAAAAATAAAGTAAACCAAATAGATTCAGTTCATCTGCATCGTGAAGGTTCTCTCTTTGAATCTTTTCCTGCCATCATAATTGAAACGCATTTGGATTTGATGTTTGATACGCATGAGAACTTTATAGTACAACAAAACCGTAAGTTGTGATTAACAAGTGTTAACTCCCTCCACTGAGTAAAAAATTCAAGCAAGAAGAGCTGAAATGGATCAAAGTAGACCATCATTTCAATAAAAAGCAATTCATCTACCCACATTATGGTTCTCTCTCTCTCTCTAAAACGCAAGTCTTAAAGGCCCAACACATTTGACTATGCCCTTCTCATCCATTCAGGGCTCCAAAATGCACTATAAATTTGGCCCATTTATTCTGTAAACTGCCTTTTTTTAGAGCCGGATATTTATTTTTTTTGTTGGCTGATTGGGTTGGACATATGGTTGAGCAATACTAGTCTACTAGAGAGTAGAGGCACCCGAAAAAAGAATCACAAACTTTTTTTTTGTAATTTATTGAGGTTGTAAGTTATAATTTAGCAGTGTTATGAATATAATTTTGGGCCCATTTTAGTTTGTCCATTCGAAGAAAATATTTCAATACCAACCAATTTTGGTATACTGTTTTGGGTTATCACTAATAGATATATATATATATATATATAATCCAGATAATTTATTTTCACATGGATACACTATTGACACCATTTTTATTATAAACAAATAGCAACATATCATCTCAAAAGCTATATTAAAAATAAAATTATAAATTTTTTGAGTCAAAAAGGTTTTTTTTTTTTTTTTTGGGGTGAATTTTTGAGTCAAAAAGTTAAATCCAATAATTTCGACCAACACGATATGGGTCTTCAGACTAATGCAACTAGATAACAAGTGAGCTACAGTATATATATTTTCAATAAGTGATATTTGAGACAGTAAGGGGGTGTTTGGTAGAGTAGTTTGAAAATTGTTATTTGGACTTTTTTCAAAAATGTATAGGTGAAAATGTATGTGAAAATGTGTGTAATGAATTTAAAATGTGAAAATGTGAGTTTAAATTCACTCACCAAACAGGCCCTCAATCTTCACAGAAAACCCAATGAGTGCTCCTGAAAACAAAAGCCCATAGGTGTCAAAATTGGCCCAATTTCTTTGGTTCTTGTCTACAATTGGGTGATAGCAAAATCGACTCCGAAGCTGTCATTGTTGGATTAGATTTGAAACCATTTCAGACCTAAATCAATAATGAACGAAACATCCCAAAACGTATTGGTGATGGGCTTTGATGGACTATTTAAGGTTTTTTTTTTTTTTTTTTTT